>NW_021632209.1:0-34005 GCF_004799145.2 Neltuma alba | reverse complement strand
GTTTAGTCCCTAAAACTGCTTTAACTTCCTTTCTCATCTTTAAGACCTCTACTAAAAAGGGGTCTGGTAGCCTATCTCATTCATGCTATTTCTGATACTTCTAGGCCTAAAAATCAGGATGTTACAGTTGAGGCCTGCCGAATTAGGAGAACAGCTTGAACCATCATTTGATGATTGAGCCTACTCCCAAGTTTGAGAAGGGAGATCAGGGTGGCACCTCTTATGATGCAAATAGGAAGAGGAAGAGGCCATAGGGCAATCGAAAGTGTAAAAAGGAGGTAAGAGCCCCTCAATGGCAAGGAATGCCAACCTGCGGCAAGATCAGGTGATAGACTATGTATGGCTAGACAGAATGCCTGCTACAGTTATAGTGAGCTTAGACACTTCTCAAGATAATGCCTGCAGAATACAAAAAAGGCAAGGTCACGCACCCAAGGACGAGTATTTGTCATCCACAGGGGAAAGAACCTGGAAGTCTCTAGAAAGATCCAAGGAACGATCATTTTTTAATAACTCCCGCGTGATTGCAATTTTAATTAGGGTGCTAGTCATTCTTTTATTTTGCATACCTGAGCTAAAAGACTTAGCTTGATGAGTGAATACATTGCCTTATGACATGCATGTGTCTATACCAACACAACAGAGACAATTACATCTGATGGGTGCTTAAAACTGTGTAGTTGGTTATGAGCACTATTATATTGCCTTAGATTTGATATGTAGGCCTTCCACAATTACATATGAAGTTGATGTGGTGATGAGATCAAATTGGTTGTCATCCTATAATGGCAAGGACAAAACCATGATCCTACCCTCAAGAGAAATGGAGTAAATCCAGAGGTTAAGTTAAACTTCGTAACGGATGCCTAGATAGGCAATGGTATGATGAATGAAGCTATGTAAGACTAGCAAAGGTTAAGGGTAAAAGTTGTTTGTCATCGTAAACCAAGAGAGTTAGTGGCAATGAACAAATATGGAAGTGATTACCACGAGGGGTAGGTAACTTTTATCATATGCAAACAGGATTCTAGTCATTTAGTTCTAGTAACATACATAATAACTCTCAGATGTTGAGGTGGTATCTCAATGAGACACAACAACGACTTTTAGAGGTCGCAGACAGTAAGATAAAGTAGTAGAGTCAAAAAGAGAGAGGTAGCCACTAGTTAGGAGTTATCAGATTCCCCCTCAAGAGGAAGAGTAATGATGAGGAGTTGAACAAGATGGTTAGGGGTTGAGTCTGTACACCATTATGATGGTGTTAGTGGCAACCTAAGCTAGAACAACTCTTACACGCCTCGTTGGGGCTAGGGCACTATGATAGAGTAGCTATCTAAGTCAGTCAAGTCCATAATAGTTGAATAGGAACTTTGAGATAGTGAAGTCAAGATGGAAAGCCCTAGTGAAATGTCTTAAGGATCAAGAAGACAAGGACGAGATAGATAGCTATGCAGGGAACTAGCTTAGAGGTTGGCATATCTCCTTAATGTTAAGAGTTACTCAGTCACTTGGGGTTTAGGTTGAGAGCACCCTTTTCAAGGGATAAGTTCTTGGCCAGGAATCTTCCTAGAGAAAATGGGAATTGGTCCTCCAAGTTAGAATTTATGTTGCTCAAGATGGAGCAAGGTACCCTATCCGAGCAGGAAAGGGAAGCGACCGAGGTAGGGCAAGCGGAGTTGACCTTACCTAATGGAAGTATGACTAGCCAAGAACAAAGCTAGGCTTAGATGTATCTGAGCTTAGCAGAGTACTAGAGCAAGTAGAAAGAAAAAGAATCTCAAAGTCCTCTTCCTACGACTTTGAAAAGCAACTGTGAACAAAAAAAAGGGGCTCCTTTTTTGGGATGAGATGCCTCGTTGGCACACTACAGACATAGCACACCAGTAAGAGCTCTCACTCCTTGCATTTGAAATGCCAGGCATTATGCATGTTAGAGCATGCTCTACTAAAAAGGAAGGTAGAGGAAAGAGAGTTGCATAAGTCCTCTCTCTGTAACGTTCTAAAGTAGTAAGAAATGGTAATAGCAGCTGGAGGAATAAGAGAACTCCTAAGATAGATTGGCTTAGAAACCTAAAGAGACAAATAGGTGGCCTAGAAAATTGACATGAAGTCTAAGAGAATGGTATTGGTTCTTGGAACAGTTTTGGGGAATTATCAGTTAGGTGACCAACTGAGAGAAGGTGACTATACTTAGTCCTATGGTCAAAAGTCTCCCAGAGATCTTAAGAGTACGGTACCACTTTGGGAAGATAAGGACCAGGGATGAGTTGAGGATGTGGAAACCTCTTTCGGTTGTATACCGATACCGAGAGAGTACCCACGATTTCCTTCCAGAAAACCTTATCATTGATTAGGTTGGATTCAATTTCCATCCGATTAATAGAGGAAAGCCAAAGTTAGAGGAGTTAGAGCCATACGACTTGAAAAAGAGACATTCAGGCTAGCTCTAGATACAGGAAGAACCCATGCGATATAGAGACAAACAGAGTATTGATGGATAAATCCTTAAGATGAGGCAAGAGACAAGAATGTAAGCTGAAAAGAACCAACTAAAGATAGATCACGAAAGGGATCTAAGACAGCAAAGTACCAGGGTTGAACCTATCAGAATCAGTGCCTTAGTTTCCCATTAGCACTGTTTAGTTAAGTATCTCAGGCAAGAGTAGCCCAAGGAAGGGTGACCTTGGGAAAAATGTGAGAAAATGCAAAAGCCAGAAATGTTAGCCATTTTGGCAAGAATGCACCAAGTCTAGCAGATAATGAAAGATGAAAGTTGAGGAAGCTCCTAGGCTACCGAGTGTCCTAAGCAGTATGGTTTCAGACTAAGACCTGAGATTTACTTAAAGTTTTGGACGTCCTTATGAAAGAAATGGACACTACTCTCAACTTCAGTATAGCCTACCATCCTGAGATGGATGGGCAGACACAAAAAAATGATATGGATGTTAGAAGATATGCTACACGCACATGTGCTTGATTTCGGCAGTAACTAGGATATGTACTTACCGTTAGCCGAATTCGCTTAAGATGACAGTTTGCATGCAAGTATTTTGAATGGTGCTATATGAAGCACTCTATGGGAGGAAGTGTAGATCTCCCTTGTGTTGGATAGAGCTTAATGAAAAAAGTAAATATCGTCCTAATATAGTGGACTAGACTTCCCAATGATTAAAGTTATTCAGCAAAGACTTCTAACGGCTCAAAGTAGACAAAAGAGCTACCCAGACATAAAAGGAGACCGTTAAAGATTAAGGTTGGTGATTAAAGTGTAACCAACAACGGAAGTCAGTCGATCCCTAAAATTTAAGAAGTTAAGTTCAAACTACGGTGGACCATTTCAAATTTTGTCCAAGACTGGACCAGTAGATTATAAGTGACCCTTCCCCCAAATTTAAGTCAAGTTTATGATGTTTTCTATAACTCCCAATGAAAGAAGTACCATCTAGACTCGACACATGTCATAAGTTATGATAACATTGTGCTCCAAGACAACCCATCTTTGAGATTAGACTAAAGCGAATTATTAATCAGAAAGTTGAACAGTTGAGAAACAGGCAGTTTCCACTAGTCGAGGTTGTCTAAAAAGGTCTTACATTGGAAAAAGCTACGAGGGAGATAGAGACTAAAATAGAGGAAAAGTGTTCTGAACTTTTCCAATAAGATACGCTTTAAATTTCGAGGACGAAATTTATTTAGGGGGAGAAATGTCACATCCAGTAATATGACATTTAGGAATAAGGATATTCTTAAATAATTAAGGGTCAAAAATGACAAGAAGAAATAGAAGAATTTTGGTGGAAAATAATTATTAAATTTCCAAGCCAATTATGAAAAGTTTCACTAATTAAAGAAACTTGGTCAAGAATAATTATGAAAAATATTCCCAAGCCTTAGGAAATTAAGAAAAAAATAAGGATAATATTCCTTGAGAATTATATGGGATTATAAAATTGATTTTATGACCAAATTGTTCTTAGAGAAATTACAAAGGAATTTAAGGGCGATTTAAGCTAGTTTAAGGCTTTTAATTTGGAAAATTCCAAATAAATATTTGGAAGGAGAATAAAATCCCAAGAAAATTCCTATGATATCCCAAGGAATTATAAGAGATTATAGAATTAAAAGAAGACCCACAAGTATCCAAGATTTTTCCCAATTCCTCTGAAAAGTGGAAAAATCACTAAAGAGAAGGAAATTAGTTTTCCTTTTATTTAATTATTAGAAAATTAAATTTGAGACAAAGAGGGCAATTCAAGAAGATAAAAATGAGGAGAATAATTTATAGATCTAACAGAAAATAATTACAGAGGCCAGAGCACTGTAATTATAGAAAAGAAGTTAAACCAAGAGTAAAAGTGCACCGATAAAGTGAAAACTAGAGTCTTGCACTTTACTTGGCCACTTGTCAAGCCTTTAATGGATGGTAATTAAAACTTTCCAAGTGTCAAGCCTCAAGTGGAGGAGAGTTTGACTTTTGAAAATTAATTACAATTGGAATTAAGTGATTAAGAGGGAAATTTCAAGAAGGAGTAGGCTTTTGACACTTGGCCTCTCATTAATGCTAGTAGGTGAGATATTTTGTGCACATTAAATGAGTAATCCTCCCCCTAAATTAGATGCTAATTTCGTCCATGAGCAAACCAAGAGGGAAAAGAGAGAGTTCAAGGAGAAATCAAGAGAAAAGGCACCAACTTTGATCTTCCAACTAAGATTCAAGCTTGGTAAGTTGTTCTAAGATGATTCCTTGCTTGTTTACTTGATTGTATGGTTGGAAAAATCACTTCTTGTCCCTTCTTGTTGCTGGTCGAAATGGGTATAGTGTAGGGAAGGAGGTTTTGATGTTAAATATAGTTAGGATACTATGAATCAAGGTGGTTACAAGTGGTTGTAAGTTATTTTTGAAGTGTTTTCTTTGATAACTCTCTTAAAGTTCATTTCGGCCAGAGCAAGATCTGGATCCTAGGATGTGTTTTTCAAATTTTTGAGGTTTTTATTGTGTTCAAAATGGAAAATGGTGTAGGATAAACCTAAAGAACAAGTGTTGGAAGCCATAGAATCAAAGTTGCAATTTTTGGATTTTGAACCCTAATGGTTCAACCAAGCTGAAAATGGAAGAGGAATTTTTATTTTGTTAAATCCAAGTAGATATTTGGAATCTACATGAAAAATTATGTAGGAATGAGAGAAGAGGAAATTTTCAGGGTTAAAGCAAATAAACTCTAAAATTTAAAGAGCAAAGGTAGAAGGTAGTAAGGGTTTGGAATTTGTGGATTGTCATGTTAGGGTTTGGAATTTGTGGAAGCAAGAAAGGAGAACAAGAAAATCAAAGAGCATTGGATTAAGGTAGTAAGATTTAATTTTCCTTAATGTTGATTGTTGCATTGATTGCTATGCAATTTCATATGCTATTATGTGGTTGAGCTAAATGATGATGATGATAATGATTGTGTAGCTATACTCCTTGCTTTATATGCCTTGGCTATTGCATGTTAGAGTGCTATATATATGAGGTAAAGTAGTTCCCTATTAATAGCAAAAGGTTGGAATGCTTGTAATTGATGTATGTTAATATTTTGGTTGATTGATCTTGCTACTGGGATTTCTTAAAATCTCATCCACCAAATACAATCTAACATTTTAGGGCCTAAAAATCCCAAGAGAAAGCTGCAGATTGGAGGCTAAATTATGGTATCACACCATAAAAATTCGTGGACTTTTGGTTATGTATAAATATCAATGGTTGGTGCTGTAATTTCTAAGCAGGACGTCAGTTTAGAGCCATGTTTTATTAAGTTACTGAATGAATTTCTGCATAAAATTTAGTATGCTTAGAGTTGACATCATGAGATTCAAATTGATAGGAAGCACATTAAAAATGGCCAACTACATGATTTTTAATGATTTTTCAAAGTTAAGGTTCAGAATCTGGAAAAAGGATTTTTGCCAAATGGACAGAGGTGAATTTCACAAAAACCTGACGGTTTTTCCAATGGAATTGGTTCATAATATTGTTTTTCCTTAAAAGAGCATTCAAATATATTTTTATGGAATTTTGAACCACTCCATTTTGATTTTTCTAGATTAAGTTATGAATTGTTTAAGTTGGGCCAGAAAACTGGATTTTTACCTAATGAACAGTAAAAATCCAAAAATCAGCGTTTTTCATAAACTTTTGAGTCCAAGACCATCCAATGTGGTCTAAAATGGTTTTGATTAAACCCTAAGTGGATCCGATAGTAAGGTGCAACTTTGGTTGTTAAATCTTGCCAGAAGACTTCAAAGCATGATAGATCCTAGTGGTTACAAGTGGTTGTAGGTTGATTTTGGTGTGTTTTCTTTGTTATGTTGCATGAGAACCATTTCGGCCAACACAAGAACTGAGCCCCAAGATTTGTTTTTCAAATTTTTGAGGCTTGTATTGTGTTCAAAATGGAAAATAGTGTAGGGCAAACCTAAAGAACAAGTGTTGGAAGCCATAGAATCAAAGTTGTAATTTTTGGATAATGAACCCTCTTGGTTTGACCAAGCTAAAACTGGAAGAAGGGATTTTATTTTGTTAAATCTAAGTAGATAATTGGAATCTATATGAAAAATCATACAGGAATGAGTTAAGAGGGAATTTTTAGGGTTAAAGAAATAAACTCTACAATTTAAAGAACAAAGGTAGAAGCTTTAAGGGACAAAGGTTGTCCTTGAGTTATGTTGTTGATTTTTATGTGGAATGGTTGATGATTCTTACTACCATTTTTGTGGATTGCCATGTTAGGGTTTGACATTTGCGGAAGCAAGAGAGAAAAATAAGAAAATCAAAGAACATTGGATCAAGGTAGTAAGATTTAATTAACCTTAATATTGAGTGTTGCATTGATTGCTATGCAATTTCATGTGCTATTATGTGGTTGAGCTAAATGATGATGATGATTGTGTAGCTATACTCCTTGCTTTATGTGCCTTGGCTATTGCATGTTAGAGTGCTGCATGTGTGAGGTAAAGTAGTTCCTTATTAATAGCAAAAGGTTGGAATGCTTGTAATTGATGCATGTTGATGTTTTGGTTGATTGATCTTGCTACTAGGATTTCATTGAAATCTCGTCCTCTATATGTAACCTAACATTTTAGGGACTAAATCATCAAAATGGATGCTACAAATCCGAGGATAAAAATGCTGAGGAACCATGAGGAAACATTTATATTTGGTTATGTATAAGCATGTATGGTTGGAGCTATAATCCCTAAGCAAGACGCGAAATTAGAGCCAAATTTTATTATGTTACCGAACGAATTTCTGCACAAAATTTGATATGATTAAATTTGACATCATGAGCTCAAATCAATAGGCAGGACGTTAAAAATAGCCAACTACACGATTTTTAATGATTTTTCAAAATTAAGGTTCAGAATCTGGAAAAAAGACTTTTGTCAAATAGAGAGAGGTGATTTTCACACAAATCTGACACTTTTTCAAATGGAATTGGTTCATAAGATTATTTTTTCTTGAAAGATCATTCAAAGATATTTTTATAGAATTTTGAACCACTATATTTTGATTTTTTTAGATTAAGTTATGAATTTTCAAGGTTGAGCCAGAAAACTGGATTTTTACCCGATGAACAGTAAAAATCCAAAAATCAGCGTTTTTCATAAACTTTTGAGCCCAAGACCATCCAAGGTGGTCTAAAATAGTTTTAATTAAACCCTAAGTGGATTTGATAGTAAGTTGTGACATTTTTGGTATCAGAGCGGAGGTTCTGGCATAGGATAGAATGCTCTGCTTAGTTAATGTGTCAGTTAAAAGGAAAATTGACATATTGTTGCAGGAGTTGTGATGGAAAACACAATGGATTGGGATGCTAGATCTGAGAAGTCAGTTAATGATGGGAATACTAACATAATTGATCTCACAAAAGAGGATCCAGTGGGATGGACTATGGGACTGCTAGCCCAGGATATTCAACAAAAGGGTCCAACAATTATCTAGAGCATGGGGCTAACCTTTTAGGGATTACTGTTAAGGATTTAATGAACCTTCCTGGACCCAGTAACCTAGTGGATCCCACAACTGATTTGTATCAAGAACCAGTGGACCCTAGTTTTGACATTCAGTCTCAAGGACAGCTTGTTACCCTAAGTGTGTACCCAAGCGACATCCCCGGACCTAGTACCAAGTTAGGGATACCCCTGACACCCACAGTACCTATCCCTGTTCTAACTAAGCCTAAGATCCGTAGTCAGGATCAGCTGAGAGATAAGTTAGAATTCTTGGGTCAACATATCAGGAAAGATAAGGATCAGTAAGACCTGAACATTTACCTAAAATGCCATCAGGGGGTAAAGGTGTTATATCAGACTCAAGGACTGGGTAACCCTTATCTAGACACCAAGGACTGGATCTATACGATGACGAACATGCTTCCATATTTACCCTTCTGGGTATATGAGTTCTATAACCTAAATCAGATAGTGGATTTAGGTGTTGAGGATTACATCCAGCACCTTGAAAACTTTGTTAAGATTCACTATTTTTAGATAGTTAGATCCTCGTAAAACTGAGATAGGACTTGTTTTGATACAGCTAATCTGAGTAGGTTAATCTGGCATGTTTGATGGCTATGTATGTTAAACTATATTACTGTGATTAATGACTGATGCTTGAATGATATATTATGAATGCATATGTTGTTAAATGAAATCCAAGCATGTTGTTTACTTCTTCTTCCTCTATTATGCTATCCGTTAAGTTAGCACGATGGTTAGAACTCAAAGAAACCCTTTGCCAGAGAGACCCTCAAACACGACGTAAGGGTCCATCCTGATCCAATACGATTAATTTTGGAATGCTTAGAACAGCAATAAAAGGCTATTAAAGGGTTGAGGGCAGCACAAGCTAGCCAGGAACAAGAAAGAGACGCTGTAATAGTAGCAGCGGTAGCAGTGGTAGTGGCTAACCTCGACAGGAGGCAACCAGAGGAAGAAAGCTCAGTAGCGTGAAACATCCTACCTTTAACCCCTTAGAGTACGCACTAGTAAGTGTTATGGTTCAAGCAGGTTATGACACAAGCCTGTGGATTTAAAATTCAACATAACTACTCGGATTACTATTCACTGTTTAAATTTAGATTTCAGGTCTAATTTTGAAAAATCATAACTAATTCCATAAAAATTGTATTGAGGTGTTATAAAATTCTATGAAAAGATCCTTCAATTTTCTTTAAGGGAAAAATATCAAACTGGACTTATCTATGACCAATTCATACAGTTTAATCAATAAAAATTACTATTCATTTGATAAATTTTGAAACTTTCAGATTTTGTGCCTCAAATTTGAAAATTTGTATCTCCTTGTGTACACATCCAATTAAGGTGATCTAGATCTCATCTTAAAACTTGGGATGTGTACTATGGCTCTGCCAAATTTTATGGCTTAACTTATTCATTTGGTAGGTCAAATGGAGTTACAAACTCACTGCTCCATGACCTAAGTTTTATCCCTTAACCTCTTTTTACTTTGATTCTTTCTATTTCTTTGGCATACATAAATTGGGTTTATACTTTTCCAATCATCCTCATACATTTCTATTCATCTCATAAATATTGTAATTAAATACATGGCATCATTGACATCCATAACATAAATTACATAATAGGAGAATTATACATTGAATAATAACATCATTCATTAACATCAATAATTCTCCACTTCCTTCTCCTTGCCTCTCATGCCATTATTACCCACCATTAATTGACCTAACTAGTTGGTTAGAGAAGGGTGAGATTCGGGAGAATCTCAGTAACAAACACTACCCATAAGCATGCGAGACATAATGCACGTGCATGACATGTTATAACATTAACACATAAATGCCATGGAAAGTAAGCTAAAGCATTTCATGCTTTCATAACATATTGCCAAGGAAAAATATAAAATAAACTTGCAAACATAAATTTGAAAATATTTCATCATAGTTTAATCACATCATGGTAACACAACCATATCATGCAAGCATACATATCAAGCACACAATACAGGTAAGTTTACTACCTTGTAACATAGCTTTCCTCTTACTTTTCCTTTGATTCCCTTGTCTTTCCAACTCTATGGATTTTCGGTCAACACCATTAAACATCCTCTTGGATGTTCCAAGGTCCTGAACACATCCATACATAATGCCAAACATTCATTAGAACCAAGACACCAACCTATTTCTTACTTGGTTCTTTCTTGAACATAATTGAATTCTAACTTTTGAGTTTTAATTCCAATCTTCCTAAAATTATTTCCACATACTATCCCCATATAATTTTGTATGTAGAATCTATTTCCAAGCTCAAGACAATCAAAATCCAATCCTAACCACTCAGAATAGTCAAGGTCGAACAGAATCACAAACTAAGGGAAAGTTGGATTTCTTGCAAAATCAACACAAAACCACTTGATTCTTGTTGTTTCTGTAACATCCTGAGTTTTATCGGGTTTTAATAGCCTCTTTTGGTTGATTTTGAGGATAGATTAGTGATTTAATGTTGATCTTGGTGTTTGGGTTGGATTTAAGGTATGTTGGAGGAATAGGTGAACATACCCCTCTCAAGGTATGTTCGTCGCGACGAAGTTTTACTTTGCCGCGGCGAACCAGGAGTTCCAGGGGGGATTGTCTTTTGGGCAGGTTTGGCCGCGGCGAAGTCTTAGGGACGCCACGGTGAAGTTGTCCAGGTGAATAGGGTTTCCCTCTCGGGAAGGTTTCGCTGCGGCGAAGGTAGGGGTATGCCGCGGCGAAGGTCTTCTAGGTGAGCGAGAGTTTCCTCTTGGGAAGCTTTCGCCGCAGCGAAGATTGGAGTTCGCCGCGGTGAAGTCGGGTTTTCAGGCGAGTAATCCCTCTTGGGATTAGTTCACCGTGGCGAAGGAGTCCAAATCTATATAGTCGCGGGAGGGGTTCAGTTATACGAAAATTAGAAAAATCTGAGGTAGAGAGAGAGGCTCTGCTAGGGTTTTGGTATTTTGGCTTGGAGGGGGCATTTCTAAGGATCCATTACCTCAAGTAAGTGATTTTAACCTCTA
Organism: Neltuma alba; assembly: GCF_004799145.2. Lineage (NCBI taxonomy): Eukaryota > Viridiplantae > Streptophyta > Magnoliopsida > Fabales > Fabaceae > Neltuma > Neltuma alba. The sequence goes on along the minus strand of NW_021632209.1, from coordinate 22,952 downwards.
ATCTACTTTCTTTCTTGGAATTTTTGAGGATTTATGGTGGAACCCTAGAGTTTTCTAGGTTGTGATGGAATTGAGATTTTTGACCAATTGTTTTGAGTTTAATTGATTGTTTTGGGTTAGTCTAAGTATTTAATCGGTGTAGCTTTCTTGGATTTAAAGAACTTGGAGTTTTTGAAGTTAGGGTTCATGAGATTGGGAGGTTTGTGACTGAGGATGACAATGTGGAGATTGATTTTGAGTTTTGTGATTTGGGTTATGATAAGGAGGGTTAAATTGGATGTTTAATCGGTTTAGATTGTTGTTAGAACTTCAATTGTTCAAATGGGATGTTTGGGTGTAGAATTCCTATATGACCTTAGAGTGTTGTTTTGATGGTTATACCCTTTGAGTTGGGTAGAGTTTTGGTTGGAGCTAGGAATTTTGTGTCCCCAATTGTTGTTTTGGCCACATTATTAGTTGAAAGCTAATACATGGTGGTTGTGTGTTTGTGTGCTTCTGTAGACCGGTTGTGAGCCTTGTTGGTGCATGGGGCCGTATTGTCGGTTTGTTATTCCTTGCTCAGGCTAGAGGTAACCACTTTCCAATCCTTTGTATATGCTTTTGTGGTATTGTGAGTGGATTTATGTTTTGTGCTCCGGATAACAAATGTGTTCAAAGTGTATGTCGTATATTGAAAAGGAAAACCGTCTTGTGGGGTTTAAATTGATATTGATTAAATTTGTAACTTGTGAAAGATAGGCCACTGAAAGAGGTTAATTGAGAAATGAATATTGACTCTTTGATTATAGTTTGAGCATGAAGCATGAATTGGGAATTGGTGAGCGTTTGATTGTTACTACCACGTGGTAAGGCCTCCATTAATGCATGATGGTTGGCTCTTTACGTCCCCCATAGTGAGGGATAGGCCTTTTGGCTCCTTACGTCCCCCATAGTGAGGGATAGGCCGAGTTCGGCTCTTGAAAATCCCCCAAAGTGAGGGATATGGTTGATGGGATTGCATTATTGCACTTGCATATTTGTTGTGGCTATCATTTATCATATTACTTGTGAACTGCCCACTTAACACCTCACGAGCACCTATTTAGTAGTACCTTGAATTGGAAAGCTTGGTTACTGGGACGTTTGTCTCACCCCGTGGTTTACAATGTTTTCAAGTGAAGGTTCTAGGCGAGTGCCGTAGGGAAGAGACGCAGAGGCTTGAGCTTGGTTAGCTTTAGGCCTCTAGCCTTGTATATGTTGTTGGAAAGGTTGAACACCCAAGAGGGGGGGGTGAATTGGGTGTTGATTAAAATTAAAAATCTTTTCGCAATGTAATGAAATTCATAAGAAATTCTGAGTATAAAAAACAATGAATCGAGATAAGCATAATCACAGTAGTAAAATGGTTTAGCTGGAAATATAAAGAGGTAAGGGAAGAGAAGATGCAAACAGTGATTTATCCTGGTTCGGTCTTCACTGACCTACGTCCAGTCCCCAGGCTCCCCCTGAGATTTTCAATCGACTATCTCCCTCAAGTTTAACACGGGTACTTGAGAACCACTACAATCACAAGTTTGATCCGGGCACTTGTGACGCCACTTACAATTCTTAGACTAACCAGTCTAATTCAACAACAACCTCACACCGAGGTAATACTCCCCCTTACTCACCGTAAGGATACAATCTAATAATGATAATGAAGATTGAATATTTCTTCTCTCAAAGAAGTGATAGATGAATCTTAAGCACGTTTGGGAAACTCTCCTCTCTATCTTACGGATATATATGTTTTCGTCTATGGAGCACAGAGACAGGGAGTTTTCTTTCGGAGCTCTAAATGAGAATATGTTGATTCGGCATTTTAGCATTTGATGTTGTAAGCTTAGAATCTCTTTTTTTTTTTGTTTTGAATGCTCTTCTATTTATAGATGATGTTGGGTAGTTGACCGTTGAGCTTTTTCTTCCCGTTTGGCTTGAAGAATATGACCGTTGAAACTAGCCGTTGGAAGCTTCTGACGAACGTCGATTCTTCACATCATAAATTCGTTGTGGCTCTTTTATCTGAAATAATCTTTCTCAAATCAAGTGATAAGTATCTGATAATCATAGAAACAATAAGTTGGAAAACATGGAATCAATCATCAGATATTCAGAAAGTAAGATGAACTTACTTGATCGATGTCTTGATCGATAAAGCTTTGATCGATTATATTATCGATTAATTACATGAAGAAAAGATATAGCAGATAGATGCAATTATCGAATAGATTATGGATCATATGATGATCGAACACATGATCGATAAATGATGAAGCATGAATACAGTGACCCAAAAATGATTTATGCAAGAATAAACCTTTTCAAGTTATGTTTGCCTTCGTATCCTTTTAATAGAGAGTTATGTGTAAAAAGAAGGCTGAGAAAAGCTTTAAAGAAAATAGATCATTGATTTTAAGAATCATCATGGTCGACTGATGTTTAAACGGAAAACGTTCCATGATCGAACAAGTGATCGAACACTTGTTGATCGAACAGATTATCGATAATCCAAGTGTTACAAAAATGAAACTTCAGTCATTGATGATCGAACAAATTATTGATAAATGGATGATGGATAAGGTTATCGATAAACAAAGTGTTATAGAATAGAATTTTAAGTAATGATTTTCTGAACACATTATCGATAAACAAATAATAGATAACCTTATCGATAAACAATAAGCAAAAGTATATTCGGAGAAAACACATGCTATGTAGGTTGATCGAATAGGCAATCGATTAATGAGTGATCGATAAAGTTATCGATAAAGTAAAACAAGGAGATTTAATCCTGTAAATTCAAAGAACTGATTTATCGATCACGTTACGTGAAAAACAGGGTAGACATGTAAGAGCAATGATCGATCATATTATCGATAAATGACTGATCGATGAGGTAATCGATAAATGGAGACTAAAGCAAAACATAGAATGAGTAGAACGCATTACCATTTATCTGTCTTCTCATCGATAATCCATTTATCGATCATGCTATCGATAAATGCCTATTTATCCATAACGTTAACTTTGTTTATCGATCAAGTGATTGATAAATACATCTATCCATAATGTTATCCGAAAACCATTTATCCAATAGGTTATAAAACCTCAATAATGCATATGAAGATAAAAGAGAAGAATTAAAGAGATAGTACCAGGAACTCGATAAAATGATCGAATATGTAGTTGCTTGATCAGGCTCGAGTAACATCTGATAATGGCTTTTCATTTCCTCATTTCTTCTAGTGCTTTTACTCAATAACATATTTGAGTAGTATGTTGTTCGAGAGCTTAATCAATCAACGTAGAACTTCTGGTTTTTGCCTCAATAAATTCGAAGTCTGATTCCAGCAAAACGAAGGTCAACTTTGGGTGATCATAAATCCTCCAATTCAACTCCAAATTTTGCAAATGACCTATCCCCAGAAATATCTTTGAGTCTACTTTCTAATGCGACAAGAATCAACCCAAAATTCGTTGTGGTTGCAAAGTTATATTCATCACAGTGACTGAAGGTCGGAATCAAGGCGTTAATCCTTACTGCAATGTTTCGAGCAACATATCTCCCTCATATGAAACTCTTTGAAGGTGAATTTGGTGTCCATGAACCGTGTTCTGAGTCTAGTTTCATATGAATCAAGTTTCGTCTCAAACGGATTTGTGGTTTAGGAGATATTGAAGAAATACCAAACCTATGTCAGAGCTGAACGAAGAACAGAGCATAACAGAGTATGTGTTTTTATCGATAACTTGATCGATCATCCATTTATCGATCAAGTGATCGATAATTGCCCATAAAAATCACCTCTGAAGCTTATTTTCCATGTTTATATGAAGGGTGACTCAATATATGATGGTATAACTTCCCGGTTGGATATTTTAGCTTCCGATTGAGCCATTCAAACTTCTGATTGAGCATTGCAACCTTTAACATCAAATCTATGAACTTGAATCTTGATATTTCCATTTGATCTTGCAAGTTCTTCTTTTCTCAATCTCTCTTCTTCTTCTTCGTCTTGATCATTCTCGACAACTCAAAGTTCAAACTCTTTTCTTTTCTTGAGGAAACTACAAAAGATATTAAGTATAATAGTTAGTCAAAATATGAGGTAAACAATTTATGCAAACTTTTTGCTCTATTATTTGACATCATCAAAACTAATCATATCTAACATATGTATGGCTAGTATATATATTGCCATAGTTAGGGTCCTTTGAAATATTTTGATTGCCCGGCTTTATGGTAAACCAGAGGAAGTGTATCTTCTCACTTTTAATTGGCCGGAGGCCCTTTCTATTGTTTGTGGAACTTTGATTTATGTTGTTAGAAACCATTTATATGGGCTGATTTTGATATCTTGTGTTACCCGAGTTGGAGGCTCGGAGGCTCAGTGGTTGTGAATGATTGATGTTAGTTGCATGCAACTGAGTTTGGGTTTGACCCGAGTTTGAAAGTCGATTTCTAAAATTATGCAAACTTCTTTCTACTATGGTAGTTCATTTTAACAGCGTTCCTTTTCTACCATAGTAGTGGTTTTATGACGAGATTATAATGTTTCGAGGTTAAAGGTTTTACAGTTTCCAAGCCTTTAAACATGCTTTTAACATCCATATCATCTTCTCCTATTCCAATAAATTTCATACAGTACCTCCCCATAGGATTTCAATCATCAAAAATCCAATCAAACCAACCACCAGCTCAAAAATAACAAGGGAGGTAGAAACTACATCAAAAACGGCACACATACCTTGTTTTAGAGCTTGATCTGGCTCGGGATCACTTGGCCTTTCTTTCTCCCTTTTCTTTCCCTCTCTAAAAACCATTTTCCAAGAGCTTCCCCATGGGTTCAAGGAGCTTGGATGAAATGAAAGGGTGAGAAGGGGTATTAATAGAAAACTAGAACAAATCCTGGTCGTCGATTCCAATTTGATCTCAGCCATCCATTCCTTCTTCTTGAATAAGTAAGCTTTCTCTCTAAGAAATGTGAGACTTGTCTAGGGTGATGTCATCTTGATGACATCATGCTTACATCATCAAGCAACATGTCTTTAATCCAACCACACACGTGTCTTGCATCCGACTGTACACGTGTCTTGCATCCAACCGTACACATAATATCTTCTTTTCTCGTCTAACCATACACTTGTCTCTTCCATATTCCTTCATCATTTTGGCATTAAAATAGGGAAGAAATTAATATAAAATTCGTGCAAAATATAGCCCTTAGGCATTCCTCTACCTATTTTGCCATTCTGCACCGTATAGGATACTTTTTTGAGTCCTGACTTACTCGGTACCACTGGGACATGTTCTGGCACCATTTTCTCATCTTAATTAAGTACATACATGGCACCATCTTAGAGGAGCATAGATGAAAATAGTTAGCTCTACTGATAGGCTACTTAACCTTACTGAGTCACGCAGTAGAGATTTCACTATAACAGGTAGACAAAGGACCGTCTAAAATATTCCCGTACTGCGTTCTGATTTTTATGCTATCCATAAATATCTTTTGCTGACTCAGCATGATGACTCGTAGGTGTCATGATTGCATTTGGTGACTCAACACCGTCATGATGGTCTTTAGATATTTTCTTTCTCATTTTCCTAGAAACATTATTAAATAATACTTAATCTGGGTTACCTTCTCTAAATTCTTTCTATCGACTCGTAACTCCATTGATCTGTCTCTGGGTTTCATTCTTTCCCTTTCATCACGGGAAATTCTTCTAATTTTTCTTGGGTCAAAAGTCAAACTGTAGACAGCTATTTTGACTTTCCCCGAATAGGGTATAAATAGACTTTAAATTTAATTAAAGCTAACCTTGTCAGTTTCTGGGGACAGAATTAATTTTACAATCTATGTAAATTCCTCAACTACTGTTCCCCAGTTTTTCCTTATTATTCGAGGCTGTCTCATAGCTTAAATAATTCAATTTAAGTTACTATCTCAAATTGCACAAAACCCTAGAATGACTTCAGGGTATTTTCATCATTTCCAGTCTTATATCGACTCTGGGATCCTATTCCTATTTTTCTGGAATTTTTCTAAGTCATTTGGGCCCTTTTTGCTAACTCTGAGTATTGACCGACCAGAACTTTTATTATTTACAATTAGGTCCCTACTTGGCCTAGGAATCTCTTCTTTGCAATTTAGTCCCTCCTTAGGCCTAAACTTTGGAACCATCTCTTGCAAGTTTCTGGCATAACCTCTGGCCCTTGGTTGTTTCCAGTTCGTCATTGTTTAGTCCCCGAACATTATTGTTTTACACATTTGCCCTTGGAAAATCTCTTTTTCTTCCGAGGGATCTCCGGGACTTTCGTTGCATTGGACTTAGTAATCATCCTTTCCTTATGATATTACTTGTATCTATGAACCAAAATTTGGGATGTTACATAGCGCAAGTAACAGAACATTTGCTAAGACTGGCAATGCTAGTAGTAGACCCTGACAGCATCTAGCAATGGATGACTCGCTTTTGCAAGCACAATCCGCCATCCTTCGATGGAGTGATTGATATCCAAGTAGCAGAGTACTAGATTAACTGCTTGGAAAAGATTTTCAAAGTTCTGACTGTCCGACCAAGCAGAAAGCCCAAATGGCTATTTACCAGCCGGAAATGGACGCTGATCATTGGTGGAAGAATACCGAGATTCTTCTGGATGCTTGGAACATAAGGGTTGCCACACCTTACTTATATAATACCTTAGCATTCATTTAGAACCATTCTAGACCACTTTGGATGGTCTTAAACTTAAAAATTTCAATTTGGACGTTAATTTTCAGAAAATTACTGTTCACTGTCCAATTTTCAGATTATAGGTCCAACTTTGAAAAGTCATAACTAATTCTAGAAAAATCATATGGAGGTGTTCCAAAATTCTGTAGAAAGCTCTTTCAATTCTCTTTAAGGAAAAAATATTCAACTGAACTTATCCTCACTGAAAACGTACAGTTTATTGGATTAAGATTACTATTCGTTTGGTAAAATCTAGACTTTCCAGATTCTCCGCCTTAACTTTGAAAATTCATATCTCTTCATATACACATCCAAATGAGGTGATTAACCACTCATTTTAAAGCTTGGGATGTGCACTATTTTGTGGCTTAACTCATTCATATGATAGGTCAAACTGAAGCTTGAAACTAACTGCTCCATGACCTACGTTTTATCCCTTAACATCTCTTTACTTTAATTCTTTTTATTTCTTTGGCATACCTAACATAGGCTTACTTTTTCCCATTCATGCTCATACATTCCTATACATGCCATAAGCTTTATAATTAAATACATGGCATTCACAACTGATAAGTCTCATTATTTGCATACATTTCTAGCCCTAAACTCATGCTTTTGCCATCTATAATTGCATATCTTGGGCATAATTAGCTTCCATTGTGCATAAGAGTTGATGAGAGGAATTGTGACGTTTTGCAAGTGTTTTTACATGTTTTTATATGATTTTATATGTGTGTACTTTTGATCCCTGCTTTTGTATGAATTTCAGGAAGTTTCAGTAGCATTTTCGCCATTCTGTCTGAGGCGCCACGGCTGATTTGGGAAGGCGCCACAGCGGATTGGTATTTACATGAAGCTCAGGATCACTAATCAAAATGGCACTGTACAGGCCAGGCGCTGCAGCGGATGGATGAAGGCGCCGCAGCGGATGACACATATCAGCAAATTAAACCAGAAACGTGCGAATAGAAGCTGGAGGAGGAAGTAGATGACCCGGATCTTGGAGCTCCATCTTGAAAGGCGCGGATCCTAACCAGATGGAGGGTGTTAGTTACAAAATAGAAAGAATCAGATTTTGAGGGGGATCGCCATTCTTCTCCCAAGCCATCTCCATCTCATCCATTTCTTTATCTCACCATCATCTCATCTCCTTCCGTCAAGTTTCTGCCATGTTGATTTGGAAGCATCTCAGTGTAGTTCTCCTTGCGGTCATGAGCAGCTAAGCATCCGTGTTCTTCCTAGAAATGAAGCCAAGCCTGAGTCCTTGATTCAATTAAAGGGAGTTTCTTCTAGATTCTTAGCTTTAGTCTGAATCTACAGATTGATTGAGCGAGTTGTTCATTTCAAGTTGTAGTTCAGAATTTGATTTTGATTTACATTTTCACTGGAGTTGTTGAATCTGATTAGGATTGATAGAATGATATTTCATTTGCAAGATCAAGTTGAGATTGTTCCTTCTGATTTCTTAGTCGTATTGCATTGTGGTTTCTGGACAAGTTGTTTTAGTTCTCATAATCAATTCAACATATTTTTAAGATAATGCACGGTTGTGATTGTCACAGGAGGATTGATTTATCATTTTATTTTTCCTAAGCCGAATGATTCTAGCCTTATTGTTGATTCATACGAGTTGTAGTCTTGACATCGAGGAAGCCAGCGAGTTGTTGGCCAAGTCTTGATTCGGTTATTGAACTCCTGCATCCATAAGTGGACTAGGAAGGTAGAGCACATTTCTAGGAAAACACTTCACTCATATATGATATTCTATCACTCATTCGCTTCACAATTTCTCACCTAGATAAACCAAAAGATATGAACATTTACATTCTACATTTGCAAAACCAGAAAATCAATATAAATAACCAGATCACTTCCACTGTTAATAATTTGTGAAGGCATTTAATTAACAAAACTCTTGAACAACAAGCCTCCTTGTGAATCGACCTAGGGTTGAGCCACTACACTTCTAAGCTTAATTCTAGTATTTTTGAGAGCCCTTAACGACAAAGGCTTTATCAAATGGCGCCGTTGCCGGGGAGGCACGACTGCTGAAGGTTTTAGTTGGTTAAGTGTCGGTTTAATTTGTTTTACAGTGTTTTGTTGCTTGAATTCTACACTCTAGACTGTCCTGTTTTTTATTCTTGTGATTACATTTTGTGGTCTCATAGTTTTGATATGTGAGTATTCTTGTCCCAAAAATTTAGTTGGATCATGTTTAATCTTTGTATTTTAGTGTTCTCGTATTTCTGCATGTGTTTAGAATGTTTTTGACTGGTTTCTGAGCTTTCTGTCCAAAGCGCTGCAGCACATTTCACAATCAGCCACAGCACATTGCCCATTCTTGCGTTTTGTAGCTCTCTGTCTCATAGGCCGCGACACCTCAAGCTAAAGGCCGCGGCGCCCGAGTCTATCTCATGTTTTCTGGATTGATTTTGTTTGTTCTGATTGGTTCTAGTGCTTTTGTTTAATTGAGTCATGGATTACTATTGGAAGGATGAAAGATTTAATTCCTATTATTCTAGACCTCATGATGATTTCCCACATTATGCCCCAATGTATAGGAACTCTCAAGAGGAATATGGGTGTGCACTGAGCTATTCTTATTTGCAGCATGGAAATTTGTACCCAGCATCTCAAAGACCATTGTGTTGCTATTGCAATTCACCCTGGCATAATGGATGGAAATGTCCTAGTAAGAATCTTCATGGAAATCCTGATTGGATGAATCAGCCCTACTATGAGTCAAGTCATCAAAATTCTACATGGAGGGAGGAATTTCATCAAACCCATATTCAAGCTCAGTTGCAGGATATTGAGTCACCAAAGAAAGATAAATTGGCCCAATTATTTGAAAGGTTGGAAGCCATTGTTGCTAGAATAGATGCTAATACAGAAGGATTATCATCTAATGTGTCTTATGGAAATGACAAGTCAGCAAGACATGAAGACTACTTCCCAGTTAATTTTGAGAATGCTCCTTCTAGGAGTCAAGCCAACTTTGAGGCTGCTACATATTATGGAAGCACTATGACTCCATGCTCAAAGACTACCTCCAGTGCATCCACACAAGCTAAGGTAGTAGAAAAAGTGAGGTTTCAGGCTCCTAAAGAATCTTCCCTTCCCATAGCCTCCCAACAACCTGATGAACCAATTTGTGAGCTTCACACCAGTGGAATTGAAACTCTTCTTTCAATTCAAAACCATGGTGATCGCGTACATGCTTTGAAGGAAGCAAGTAATCAATTGGAGGTGAGACATAAAAGATTACTCAATGATGCTATGAAGTGTGGGAAATTAAAAGAGAAATTAGAAGAGCTGAATGAAATTGCTGAATTGTCAAATAGACTCATAATGCATATATTTTGGGAGAAATCAAATGGTGAAGAGGGTGAACCATGGTTTAAAGCTCAATATTTGGATGATGAGCAAGGAATTCAAGCTACTGTTACAACTGTAACTAAATCAGAAAGTGAGACATCCTCTCAAGAATCCGAAGGTAATTTAGGACAAGAAATGAGTAGTCCAGCACCTCAAAGTAGAGACTTTGATACTCCATCACTGCAATGCTATGATAGCTTTTGTGAAGATTTTGGAATTGAAATACACCCTGGACGTGATACACATGTTACATCACAAATTGACGATGTGGGTAATCATAGTGCTCTAATTACTGCTACTGATTGTGATAAGCCTGAGACTGAAGTAGCTAAGGAAGAAATTCCTAAGAAACCAAGAAGGATCAAGCTATTTGGCTTTAAAACGAGGAGAAGAAGGCACAGACTTAAGAGGTTGAAGCAAAAGCCGCTGCATGTCATGCCAACAATCCAAGAAATTAAAGAGGAAGAGCAAACCCTATCTCTTAAGGTTACTCCTTGATTGAGCTCAAGATATTAGTTTCTTTTCATATCATTATCCATGATTTTGTTATACTTTCTGGTCCTTTTTAATGAAAATTTTGCTTAATTTAGATTTATAGTTCTTACTTTAAGTTAGTGTCATTTTGAGGATTAAATTGTCATAATTGGTTGTTAATTGGATTCAATTGACTTCTAGGACAATTGATACTTCAATTTGTTACTTTTTATTGTAGGACACTAAAGATTTGGGGCCAGAATTGAAGAACTCAAGGCAAAAGAAGCAGGAAAGGATCCTTTGCCAAAGTTCCCGCGACCAACATCTTATTTCGCCGCGGCGAAAACTCATCGTGAAGAAAGGGCTCTCTGCCATGTTTCGCCGCGGCGAACCTATTCTTCACCGCGGCAAACCTCTCGAAGCAGCAAATTTCAGACCCGACCATTTCGGAAATTTTGACCTACCCATGCCCAGAAACCGACCCATGCACGTAAGTTTCGGGTTAGAAACCCTATTTTGGGTATGATGAGAGGGGATGACCATTATTCAGCCTCCACCTACGTATCTTTCATCTTCTTCTCTCATTTCCACCTCAGAAACCCTAATCCCATTTCCATTTCTTCCATCTGCTGCTGCCATGGCTGAAGAACAATACCTAGTTGGAGTTGGTTCAAGAGTTATGACTAGCTAAGCTTCTCAACTCTTGAATATGGTGGAAGAAGCATGAGTTCAAGGAGCTTCAAAGGGGAGTTAGCTTCATCTATAAGTTCTAGTTCTAGGTTTAGGATTTGTAAATTCGGGCTGAACTATTTTGATTATGGTTGTAATCAATTCTGGATGATCATTTTGTGTATTGGATTAGTTAGTGATGAATTTGAGCTTCAATACATGTGGTTACATGTATGTTTATATGCAACTCTTTTGATACTCTCTGTCTTGCATGGTAATGTGTGATTGTTGAGTTGATCTGGGCTTGCATTTAACCAAGTGCATTAATTAATCTTAATACACACACCAAGTGAGCTTAATAGGATCTTATGAAATGGGTGACATTGATTAAGATCCTAGACTTAAAGAGTTCTTTAAGGTTTCTATTTAGAAAACTTGGTGATTTCTACTCCCAAAATTATTTTGAACTATGATTGCTTCAAAGCTGTATTCAAGAGATTACATATCATTAACTTCACTTCATTACTACTATCTTAGAAAAATCCAAAAAAAAAACAAGTAACTTAGATTTGAATTAATTGCATTTAGTTTTGGCATTTCATTAATGGCTAAAAACACCAAAAACCCCTCTTTCATCACTCTGCATAGCATTAATCTAACTTAGACATCTAATTTAGGCTCCCAAAAGAGAACGACCCGAGTTTGCACTACTGCATAGCTTGGATAAATTTTTGAGCGAGAACCTCTAAGCGAACGACAATCAAAGGCTCTCTTTCACTCCTGTTTCTATTCCTTTTTCTTGTGAAACTGTTGTTGATGATATTCCTTGTGTTATTGATGTTAATGAAAATACTTTAGAGCATGATGTAACTGAACCCAATCCTCTTGAGCATGAAGATGATGTTTCTCTTGTTTCTTGTCAAGCTTTGAATGAAAATTTTTCAAGTCACTTGTGTGTTGGACAAAATGACAAGCATGAATATGTTGAGAGTAGTGAACCTTCCTTGAGCTTGAATTTAGGAAATCAATGTCATGATGTTAATGAACATGTTGATTGCACGATTCCTATTTCTTCTGGTGTGAAAGTGGATAATATTGATCTGTGTAGTGCTAATGAAGGTTCTTATTCCCTGATTGATGGACTTTCATGTGTACAAGAGTCATTGAATAAATTGAAATTTTCTAATAAAATTGAATTTGATGATGAATTCACCCCGATCTCTTCTTTCCACCCTCCTTCTTGTTTTTGTGCATGTGAAGGTGACGTGTCATGCCTCATTTGTAAGGAAATTGATTGCTGGCTTTCCATTTCACATGACTTTGATTCTTCATCTAATTCAATTAATGACTTTAATACACATGTTACACTTGACAAAAGCCTTGAGGAAGGTATTTTACTTGATGTGGCAGGCATAGAGAATTTAGAAGGAGCTGAACCATGCATTGCAGCTGTGAAGGAAGATGAAATACAAAATGAAATTGAAACAATATTGCTGCAAAATGTTGAAAATGTAGAGGAGATTGACAGCACTGCTCTCACTGCTATTGATCCCTCTAATTCTGCATTTTCTGATGCTTTCCTTGATGATTTAATAAGAGAGGATATTGACCGCATCACTGCTACTACTACTATTCACTCTTCTGATTCTACATTCTTTGATGATTTTCAAGATGATTTGATAAAAGATGATGGTAATTCTGATTTGTCTAGGATACTCGATCATAGGAAAGTGAAAGGGGAACTTGAGAATAATCTTGATCTATCAAAATTTCCTTTTGCTTCCTCTAATGTCTATGATTGTTTGCATGAGCTTAAATATCCATATATTCTACACTGTATTGTTCCTATACTCAGTATTGGAAATCCAATTCAATGGCTCTTGCATCCCACATTGTCATGTGATCTTCCACCTGATATTGAGGGTTTGGAAATTCATGGTCCTAAATTGTATGATAATAAGCATACCACATTTAGACTTGTGCATGACTCAAATCTTGAAATTGTTCACCATGGATTTGCACATGTTTTTGACAACATAGGTACTAACAGAGGATTTGTACAGAACCAAATTTTCATTGTTATATATGCTCATTGTTTTTCACTTGAGATAATCTCATGTGATTTAACACCAGATTTATGTCTTTTTGGTCATGAGCATACAGCAACTTCTCATCTTTGTGCATCCTCTTATGTGAGTACCTATTCAGTGAATTTCAGTGATTGTTTTGATAAGTCTAATCATGATTCTTTGTTGAAGGAACCATACATTATGAACCCTATGCCTATTGACCCAGAACCACCACCTAAGGTACTGGAGCTTGCAAATATATTGGAAACTCATATGTTCATCATTAGAGATGCTACCTTCTCATTCAAGAGCTTGAAGCGTTTTAAACTACATGGTTGTCCCTTTCCTTCCTTTACTATCTTGAATTGCTTGTTACATCATATGTTGGATTGATTGTTTAGAATAAGTGTGGGGGAGGGAATAACCAGTAGAAAAAAAAAAAATATATATTATAGTAGTAAGCTGTTCAGAATAAGCTCCCTCTGTCTTGGTCCCATTTCTTGTCTCTTGCTATATTTTTTATACACATGGTTATATCTTTAGTCTGTTTGCATTGAGGACAATGCAAGGATTAAGTGTGGGGGAGTGAATGCTGTGTTTTTTGTGTGTTTGTGTGTTTTGTAAAAACCTCAGTTTTTCAAATTTTTGAAGGTTTAAGCTTATTTCAAGGGTTTAATGTTGCATTTATGATTAATCTTGATTTGGAAATCAATATCATGAACTAAAATTTTCTAATGCATAGAGATTAAGCATGATGTGTTCTTTAGCTGAAGTAAATGAATATAGAAGACAAAGCCTAGTTGGAAGGATTCTTTGAGCCTTTATATTCATTTCTGGTGTGTGCATTCACTTATTTCTTATACTCTCTAGAATTTGTCTTAGCTCTTAATCAAGACCACATGCAACATTAGTACTCTTGAACATGATTGAGGCATTCATTCAAATTAGCTACTTAGACCAAATGGCTAAACCCTACATGACTTATCCCTTGATGCCTATTTGAGCCTTTTTAGTTGAATTTTACCATTCATTTAACTCTCATTTATAAAACCTCTTTCCTACAAGGATGCATATTTCATTTCATTGATTCCTTTTAGAATTCACTAGTATTATGATGGATTCAATTGATGGATTGATATGAGGAAGTGCATACTTGAGCTGGGGTGAAAAAAAAACTGAAAAAAAAAGAAGAAGAAACATGCAAATGTAAAAGAAGAGAAAAAAAAAAAGAAAGAGAATAGAAAAGTTGAAAAGAAATGAAAAAGCAAGAAAAGAAAAGAAAGTGAGAATAAAAGCACCTTTACAGCCTTAGAGTTCAAGATCAAGAAATTAGACCCTCAATTGAACATTACTAATGCTATTGAGTTCTACACATTGATTCACATATTATCTCTATCCTCATATGCATCCTTGTGCATTTCTTTCTCACCTTTACATTACAAGCCACAAAAGTCCTCTTGATTCTTGAGTACTTATGTATTTGAGTGGTGGAGAGGTAGAGCTATTACAAGCATATGGTAGAGCATTTGAATAAGTGAATTGAGTGAAAGAACCTTTAACACTTATGAGTTGAGTGATACACTAATTCCCTTGTGTATTCTTCTATATCTTATTCACTTAGATTAAATTACATATCATTGCTTGATTTCTTTGCATTAGATTGTTCCATGGATGGATGTTGGTTGAAGAATCATTGTTGGTTACAGTTGTAACCTGAACTTCTGAGCTTGCTTACTCCTTTCTCCATCCTTCTCTTTCACAATGTTTAGACCTGATTTACCCAGGAGTGCAAAAACTAAGTGTGGGGGAGTTGATAAGTCTCATCATTTGCATACATTTCTAGCCCTAAACTCATGCTTTTGCCATCTATAATTGCATACTTTGGGCATAATTAGCTTCCATTGTGCATAAGAGTTGATGAGAGGAATTGAGGATTTTTGCAGGTGTTTTTACATTTTTTATATGATTTTATATGTGTGTACTTTTGATCCCTGCTTTTGTATGAATTTCAGGAAGTTTCAGTAGCATTTTCGCCATTCTGTTTTGAGGCGCCACGACTGATTTGGGAAGGCCCACGGCGGATTGGTATTTACATGAAGCTCGGGATCGCTAATCAAAACGGCATCGTACAGGCCAGGCACCGCGGCAGATGGACGAAGGCGCCACAGCGGATGACATATATCAGCAAATTAAACCAGAAACGTGCGAATAGAAGCTGGAGGAGGAAGTAGATGACCCGATCTCGGAGCTCCATCTTGAAAGGCGCAGATCCTAACCAGATGGAGGGCGTTAGTTACAAATAGAAAGAATCAGATTTTGAGGGGGATTGCCATTCTTCTCCAAAGCTATCTCTCCATCTCATCCATTTCTTTATCTCACATCATCTCATATCCTTCGGTCAAGTTTCTGCCCATGGTGATTTGGGAGCGTCTCGGTGTAGTTCTCCTTGCAGTCATGAGTAGCTAAGCATCCGTGTTCTTCCTAGAAATGAAGCCAAGCCTGAGTCCCTAATTCAATTAAAGGGAGTTTCTTCTAGATTCTTAGCTTTAGTCTGAATCTACAGATTGATTGAGCGAGTTGTTCATTTCACGTTGTAGTTCAGAATTTGATTTTGATTTACATTTTCACTGGAGTTGTTGAATCTGATTAGGATTGGTAGAATGATATTTCATTTGCAAGATCAAGTTGAGATTGTTCCTTCTGATTTCTTAGTCGTATTGCATTGTGGTTTCTGGACAAGTTGTTTCATTTCTCATAATCAATTCAACATATTTTTAAGATAATGCACGGTTGTGATTGTCACAGGAGGATTGATTTATCATTTTATTTTTCCTAAGCCGAATGATTCTAGCCTTATTGTTGATTCATACGAGTTGTAGTCTTGACATCAAGGAAGCCAGCGAGTTGTTGGCCAAGTCTTGATTCGGTTGTTGAACTCCTGCATCCATAAGTGGAATAGGAAGGTAGAGCACATTTCTAGGAAAACACTTCTTCACTCATATCTGATATTCTATCACTCATTCGCTTCACAATTTCTCACCTAGATAAACCAAAAGATATAAACATTTACATTCTACATTTGCAAAACCAAAAAATCAATATAAATAACCAGATCACTTCCACTGTTAATAATTTGTGAAGGCATTTAATTAACAAAACTCTTGAACAACAAGCCTCCTTGTGAATTGACCTAGGGTTGAGCCACTACACTTCTAAGCTTAATTCTAGTATTTTTGAGAGCCCTTAACGACAAAGGCTTCATCAACAACATAATTATAACATAGGTGAATTATACATTGAATATTAGTATCAATCATTAGCATCAATAATTCTCCACTTCTTCTCCTTGCTTCTCATGCCATTAGTGCCCATCATTGATTGACCTAAATGGTTGGTTACGAAGGGGTGAGATTCGGGGGAATCTCAGTAGCAAACATTACCACATACATGCACAAGATGGATGCTAGTGTATGGTATGTAGTTTTTCATAAACTTAAGTTAACTAGTGACATGCCATCATGCTTTATGCTTGGTATAAAAATGCATGGCCATGGGAACATATTATAAATAGCATTTTCAGCAACAATCATCATGTCATAACATTATTCAAACAACAAATACAAACCAACACATGAGCATACCATGTCAAGCACATAAAGGGTAAGTTCACTACCTTGCACCTCAAGCTTTCCTCTTACTTTCCTTTTGACTCCCTTGACTTTCCAACCATATGGGCATTCGGTCAACATCACCAAACATCCTCTTGGATATTCCAAAGGTCCTAAACATAACCATAATGATCACATAGTCTATTAGGACCATTAGATTACATAAAGTTCAAGACTAGCTTTCTTGAACCTCAACTGTCACACCTTACTTATGTAGTACCTTAGCAGTCATTTAGAACCATTCCAGATCACTTTGGATGGTCTTAACTTAAAATTTTCAATTTGGACGTTAATTTTCGAAAAATTACTGTTCACTGTCCAGTTTCAGATTACAGGTCCAACTTTGAAAAATCATAACTAATTCTAGAAAAATCGTATGGAGGTGTTCCAAAATTATACGGAAAGCTATTTCAATGCTCTTTAAGGGAAAAATATTCAACTGAACTCATCCTCATTGAAAACGTACAGTTTATTGGATTAAGATTACTATTCGTATGGTAAAATCTGGACTTTCCCGATTCTGCGCCTTAACTTTGAAAATTCATATCTCTTCGTATACACATCCAAATGAGGTGATTTACCACTCTTTTTAAAGCTTGGGATGTGAAATATAAGTATACCAAATTTCGTAGGTTAACTCATTCATATGGTAGGTCAAACTGAAGCTCGAAACTAACTACTTTAGGACCTACGTTTTATCCCTTAACATCTCTCTACTTTAATTCTTTTCATTTCTTTGGCATACCTAACATGGGCATACTTTTTCCCATTCATACTCATATACTTTCATTCATGCCATAAATATCATAAGCACATACATTGAATTGATGGCATTCATAACATAATTTACTACATAGGAGAATTATACATTGAACATGATCTCAATCATTAACGTTAATAATTCTCCACTTTCTTCTCCTTGCTTCTCATGCCGTTAGTGTCCATCATTGATTGACCTAAATGGTTGATTAGGGAGGGGGTGAGATTCGGAAATCTCGGTAGCAAACAATACCATATTAATCATGCTAAATGGATGCTCATGCACTACACGCAACTTGTTTATTCTCTTGTTAATTAGTGACATACTAGCATGCTCAAAGCTAACTTCTTAATGCATGGACATGGAGACATAATCTACTTATCATGAATAGCAATTACAGTAGCTAAAACATGTCATAACAACATGCAAATAACATGTACATGGCAACACACAAGCATACCACATCAAGCAATGACAATAGGTAAGTTCACTACCTTGCACCTCAAGCTTTCCTTTCACTTTTCCTTTGACTTCCTTGACTTTCCAACCATGGTAGCTTTCGCTCAACATCATCAAACATCCTCTTAGATGTTCCAAGATCCTAAACATAATCACATTGGTCACACAACTCATTAGGACCAAGAGATTACATAAAGTTCAAGACTAGCTTTCTTGAACATCAACCCTTTCTCCTAGTCTTAGGGTTTTCTTTCTAACTTTTCTAACATAAATCTCATCATTTTCCATCCTTGTGATCCATTTCTTACCAATTAGAACCATTTTAGATGGCTTTAGATTCAAGAATATCAAATCTGAAAATTTTGGTTCGCGGGTACTGTTCATGCAGAATCTCCAGAATTTTTGTTCAACTTTCAAAATTCATAATTAAATCTAGAAAAATCCAAATTGAGTGCTTCCAAGTCTCACTGAAATCTACTTAAGTTAATTTGAAGGAAAATAGTTTCAGGAACCAATTCTACGCTGAACAACACCAGAATTGTACGGAACTCGACACACTCTTCTAAAAGCTCAACACTGTTTCCAGATTTCAATCTCTAACTTTGAAAAATCACCATAAATCGTACACATATCCAAATGGAGTGTTCTACCCATGTATTTAAAGCTCATATAGTGTACTTTAAATATACCAAATTTCAGAATAAGATATGAACAGTAACTAATTCGAAATAGGCATCAAATCAGCACGTAATTCTTTCAATTTCCACATAGATCCACTTGATATAACCTTTAATCCATGTGTTTTAGCTAGATCTAACATCAAAATCATCCTCCCCTAAGCTTATGTCAATTCGGCCAGCACCTCCTCTTAGGGGATCTCATGTTTTTTAACCATAAAACCAAAGATTCAAAGCAATACAAGAGGAAACAACTTACTAACCTCAGATCTAAACTCGGTTGATCAAAGTAGGTGTCTTCCTCTTGATTTAAGCTTCAAGAATCAAAATTGCAAGAGTTTCCCCTTATGTTCATCAGCTTGGCCGAAATGGGGGGAGGGAGAGTGCCTATTTATAGTCCAAAAGTTGGCTTGAATGGACCAAAATGCCCTTGGTAGCTAGAAGAAGGAGTAAGGGCAATTTTGGAAGTTCAAGTGGACTTTTGCATCATCATTGCATCACCTTATTATATCATGCTTACCTAATTCTTCTAGAAGGTGCCAAGTGTCATAAAAGTGGTGGAGGAGAAGGGAGATCAAATCCTAGCCATTGGATCAAACTTGTTTCATAAGCTTCCTTCGAATTTACTTGGCCCACGTTTCTCCGGCTTTCTTTATGGCCTTTCGGAGTTCAAAAAATTCTTCTATCTACTCCATAAATTTCCCTTCATTCTAGAAAATATCTATGAATTTTTCCAGGCCATAACACTTCCTTTAAGCCTTGTATAAAAATTGTTGACTAAAATACCTTTTTATCGGCAAAACTGACTCTTTAATTTATTAAAGCCACTCCACTGGCCTTTTGGTTACGGGACTAATTTTATAAATTAGTACAACCCTTCCAACCATTTAATCTCATTTTGTATATATTTTTGAGGTCTCTTGCTATTTTAAATAATTACCTCAAATGGTATACTTTTTTACTGGCCATAACCTCATAAATTCCATTTAAGCTGCCTCAGGGGTATTTTTGTCATTTCTCTTCACAGAATAGTCTTAGAATATTATTTCCCATTTTCTGGGATTTTTCTTAGAATTTTCTGTACCCTCTTCCATTTTTACCCTTGTTGGTCATAACTTTCGGAATTTACAGTTTAGTCCCTGCTTGGACTTAACTTCATAGAATCCTCTCTTTGAGGTTTCTAACTTAACCTTTGGCCTGTGTCTAGTCTCTTTTCTCTCTCTCTGGGCCTTCGAGACTTTACTGGAGCCTCTAACTTTATTACACTTTAGCCCCTTAAACTTTTACTTTGCAGTTTAGTCCCTGAAACTACTTTAACTTCCTTTCTCATCTTTGGGACTTCTGCTAAAAAGGGGTCTGATAGCCTATCTAATTCAGGCTATTACTGGTACTTCTAGGCCCAAAACTCTGGATGTTACATCAACCCTTTCTCTTAGTCTTAGGGTTTTCTTTCTAACTTTTCTAATATAAATCTTATCATTTCCAATCCTTAAGATCTATTTCTTGTCAATTATGATCACTTTAGATGGCCTTAGATTCAATAACACCAAATCTGAAAATTTTGGTTCGCGGGTACTGTTCACGTAGAAACTCCAGAATTTTTGCTCAAATTTGAAAATTCATAATTAATTCTATAAAAATAGAAACTGAGTGGTTCTAAGTTTCACTAAAAGCTACTTAAGTTAGCCTTAAAGGAAAAATAGTTTCAGGAACCAATTCTATGCTGAAAAGTAGTAAAATTGTATGGAACTCGAAACTCTTCCAAAAGTTCAACACTGTTTCCAGATTTCAAACCCTAACTTTAAAAAATCACCATAAATCACACACATATCCAAATGAAGTGTTCTAACCATGGATTTAAAGGTCACAGAGTGTACTTTAAGCATGCCAAATTTCAGAACCAGATATGAACAGTAACTAATTCGAAATAGGCATCAAATCAGCATGTAATTCTTCCAATTTTCACATAGATCCACTTGGATCTACCATACTTTGAGGTGTTCTAGCAAGATCTAACAACCAAACTCCCTTCCCCACTCATCAACCATTTCGACCAGCCATCAAAAGGGAGAGAAGATAGATTTTTCAACCTTAAAAGAGAAGGAAAACAAGACAAGGACACATCTAGAACTAAGATCTCACCTTGAATCCTTGATTGATGACCAAAGTTGATAGCTTTCCTTGGTTCTCCTTCCAAAACCCTCTCTTTTCCTCTCCTCTTTTCCTTGGACGAAATTCCTATCTGATTTAGGGGAGAGATGAGCTCCTTAATGCTCTCAAAATATCTCATCTACCACATTTAATGAAAGTCCAAGTGTCAAATGCCTAAGCCTTCTTGAAACCTATCTCTTAATTAACTTAATTCATAATATAATTACATTCCAAAGTCAAGATCCTCTCCATTGGTAGCTTGACACTTGGAAGCTTTAATTACCATCCATTAAAGGCTTGAAAAGTGGCGACTTGTGGGCCAAGTAAAGTGCAAGACTCTGATTAACACTTTATCGGTGCACTTTTACTCTGGGTTTTAACTTCTTTTCTATAATTACAGTGCTCTGGCCTCTGTAATTATTTTCTTCAGATCCATAAATTCCCTTTAATTCTAGAGAGTATCTATGAATTTTTCTTAGGCCATAACACTTCCTTTAAGCCTAGCATAAAATTCATTTACTAAAATACCCTTTTATCGGCAAAACCGACTCTTTAATTTAGTAAAGCCACTCCACTAGCCTTTTGGTTGTGGGAATAATTTTATAAATTAGTACAACCTTCTAACCATTTAATCTCATTTTTATATACATTTTTTTGAGGTCTCTTGCTATTTTTAAATAATTACCTCAAATGGTATACTTTTTACCAGTAATAACCTCATAAATTCCATTGAAGCTGCCTTAGGGGTATTTTCATCATCTTTTCTCTTCACAGAAGAACCTTAGAATATTATTTCCCTTTTTTTTGGATTTTCTTGGAATTCTCTGTGTACTCTTCCATTTTTATCCCTGTTGGTCATAACTTTCAGAATTTACAGTTTAGTCCCTGGGTGGACTTAACTTCATATAATCCTCTCTTTGAGGCTTCTAACTCAACCTTTAGCCTATATCTAGTCTCTTTTCTCTCTCTAGGCCTTCGAGACTTTACTGGAGTCTCTGATCTTGATTATACTGAAGCTCCTGAAAAACTTTTACTTTGTAGTTTAGTCCCTGAAACTGCTTTGACTTCCTTTCTCATCTTTGGGACTTCTTCTCAAAGGAGTCTAGTAGCCTATCTAATTCAGGCTATTTCTGGTACTTCTAGGTCTAAAAGTTTGAATGTTACAAGGGTGACATGGGAAGTGTTCCTACAGCAATTCCATGAGAAGGAAGCGAAATTCCTAACCCTGAAGCAGAAGGATAACGAGCCATTTGATGAGTACTTAGCTAAATTTATACGTCTTTCTCACTACTTTAGTTATCTGTGTTACCAGATGATGAGAGGCGGATGACCAAAAAGACTGCTAGAGGACTGAAGTAGTTTTTAAGGGAGATGATTGCTCCCAGGCAGTTCGAGCACTTCAACATTGAGGCTTGCCGAATTACGAAGAACAGCTTAAATCATCATTTAATGATTGAGCCTACTCCCAAGTTAGAGAAGGGAGATCAGGGTGTACCTCTTCTGATGCGAATAGGAAGAGGAAGAGGCCATGGACAACTGAAAGAGTCAGAAGGGAGGCAAGCCCCTAAATAGCAAGGAATGCCCAAACCTGTGATAAGAGTTAAGGTGATAGACCATGTATGGCTAGACAGAATGTCTGCTACAGTTATAGTAAGTCCTGGACACTTCTCGAGAGAATGCCCACAGAATACAGAGAAGGTAAGGTCTTATATGCGAGAATGAGTATTTGCCATCACAAGGGAAGATGGCCGTAAGTCCTGGAAATGATCCAAGGAACGATCATTATTAAGAACTTCCTAGTGATTGCAATGTTTAATTAGGGTGCTAATTATTTTCTTCTCTCATATGATTGTTTTAAAGGACTCAGCTTGGTTATGAATATGTTGCC
>NW_021632208.1:0-19356 GCF_004799145.2 Neltuma alba | reverse complement strand
GCTAATTAGTGATGGAAAATGTTCATCACAAATTAGTGACGAACAATTCTATCCCTAATCAATCTCTAATTTGATTTTTTTTAAAAAAGATTAAAATGCCACGTGGTGCCTCCACATCATCAACCGGTGACGGTCACCGGCTACCTCTGGTGTCGCTGCCACCTCACCCTCGCCTGTCATTTGTCACCATCTGGCATGTCATTTTATGACCCCACTTGTTGCCACCATCTAATCCTTCTTCAAAGTGACTTCTCCATGGCTCAAATCAGGAATCTTATCTTTGCACGCACGCAGCTTTACCAATTGAACTGTAATGAACCTATTAACTTATTATGCAAAAGTATATATATATATATATATAGTATTCTTTTCCACAAATAATTATATATACATATATATTATTAAAACTAAAAATAAGCTATATGATAGTTTTAATCCTAACAATTTTTATGACAAAATAATTTCTAAATATTCGTTTTACTATTTATTTTATAATGTTTTATTTTAAAAAATATTTTTAATATAATATTAATTTCCAATGACACTAATTTTGAATCTTAAATCGTAATAATTTTTTCATAGGTATACTTTTTAAATTTAATTCTTTAATTAATATTGATAAGTTATATATATAATTTAATTATATATGTATTATATTACATTATATTAAATTATCTATATGTGTTTGTCTATTTGATGAAAACCATTTATAATTAGTAAAAATATCTTGTTATTCAAAAAATAACTACTATAAAAAATTTAATAAATATTCCATAAATGATTTGGAAAGATATGTATCTTATATAATTTATCTTCTTAAAATCCTTTGCATATAACATTTGTTTTTGCATTGAAAACTAAAATCAATCTATAGCATAGGTATCAATTATATAATGATTAGATTTCATTGTTTACTTATTGAAATTTAAAATTCACTTCACCATTAGTTTGATTTGTAATCATAAATTGAGGCAATTGAGGCGTTCCTATAATTAAATTCATTTTTTAGTTTTACATTTCTATTATATATTACATCTTTCAATATATTATACATATAATAAAATTATTTCTTTCTTATATCAATTTATATAAAAAAATGTTATTAATATTGTTATCATATTTGTTTAATTATTATTATAATCAAAAGGAATTGATCTTAATGGAATATAAACGAATTTTCAAAGAAATTGTCTTCTTATTCTCAATATGCATCTAATGATGAGATGAATGGGGATGATAACTTCATTAACATCAACTCTACAAATATATCAATTATTTTAAAATTAAAAATGTATTTAAATCATTATATTCTTAATTATGTTATTATATAAATTGTTGTAAAATTATAATCTAAAATAATGAAATTTAAAATTAGTGACGGATTAATGACAGAACTACGATGGAATAGACTTAATGACAAAATTAGTAACAAATGTGACAAACAATTTAGCAATAGAAAAATTCTGTCACTAAAAATTTTATAATTAAAATTAGCGACAGAATTAGTTACAGAAATTTCTGACAGAAAAAATTCTGTCACTAATTCTGTCGCTACTGATAGATTTTTTTGATGGATTAATGATAAAATTTCATTCCATCACTAATCCACCACTTCTTGGTCATTAATCCATCACTAATAACTTTTTTTTTGTCGTGTTACTTGCAATCTCCACTATGGTTCAACTAATTGTGACAAGAGTAGGGATTCATCGATGTGTGACTTTAGCACTTGTTCTATGCCTCTTGTTTTGCTTCATGCAGTTTTATGGATTTGTTATCGAGAGATTTCTGAGAGTTTTGAGGCTTCTAGTGTGCCTGAACCTGCTCCTCTTTCTAATATGGTGTGATTTTTTTTGTTGTTGATATAATCTTAAGAGAGTCTTTTAATTTGGAGATACAATATATTCCTCTAGTTTTAAATATAAGAACCATTTTATAATATAAATTACTCTCCAAAATATGTTTTATATTTAAGATCGGACAAGTATGTTATATACATGCATGGATATTTTTCAAAGATTTATGTTAGTGTTGAATTTTGAGTGATAAATATTAGCTAGTCAGATTTTCCTCTGAGCAGCTTAAGTTGAATTATAAATAATAATAGACCTTAATTTAAGGCCTCTTCTTTTAATTTGCAAAGCTTTTTGATGTTGGAGAAAATCGATGCATTAAAGGATGAGGTTGATGTCGAAATTGGATAGCTCAATATGATGTTTGATATAATTTTCGAACATATTATATGTAAGTTATAAGCAAAGGAATATAAGAGGAGAGTGATTATTACTCAGGAGCAACTGATCAAGGGCAAAGGCCTAATTCTGTAACTAAAAAAACTGCACTGAATATTACAAAACGTTATTGAAATTAAATAATTCAATAAATCCATATTTGAAAACACGAAGGTTCGCTCATTGAAAAAATATGTGAAAAATATATCATATTAATATTATACACACGCAAACACAGCTGATTGAATTTTATGTCACTCCGACCACGGTAAGACTAGAAGTCTAAAACTATGGGGCCGCCCATATAAACATGTGGCGCGGCCGGGGTGGTTGTTCTAGTGGTTTCAAAATTTTTGTTTTTATTATAGTATTACTTCTCAATATTAAAAAGCCTACATTAATTAAACCAAACTTCAGAGGGTAAATTCGTCAATTACAAGCGGCTGAAGCTTTTGGCTTGATTGACCTTTTAATTTGCTTAATTGTAAAAAAAAAAAAAATCTTGAGATAAAAGTCTTTTTTTCCCTTAAAAAATGATACCTACCGATACACAAAATAATACACAAATAAATCAATAATACTCCCTCCAGTCCTATTTATAAGTTTCAAATTAGGAGAGGAGTGTTGTTTATTTATAAGCTTCAATCTCGTATTTGTCTTAACATTTTATGTATTTTTTCTAATTTTATCCTTAATTATTCATTCTCTCTCTTTTGTCATAATCTCTCTTATCATATGTTCCCACACATTCTCTTTCTTGTTTTTTTCTCATTTATTACAAAAGCATATTTGAAAACAAGAATATATTTCTAACCTACTTATTACTTTTAACTAATTTTAACTAATTATTTATTATCCTCCAATTGGTTATCTATACTTGTAGGGGTTCATAAATACTCCTCTATCCCTTATTATAAGATCTAATTTTTTGAATGGGTTTGTCCTTTTTTATTAGATCCTTTTTGAGTTTCACTTGAGCATTTAATACATTATTACCTATTTTACCCCTAATTTAATACATTTAATACATTTTTTTTCTTTATTTATCTCATTATTACTCTCTCGCATTTACCCATTTATATATATGGTATATTTGGAAAAAATTGTATTTGCTACATATTAATTTCTTTTAACTAATGTTAACTGTTTTCTTAAACCACATAATTTAATTAAAAAGATCTTATAATAGGGGACGGAGGGAGTAATAATCAATCAAATTTCCTTCCTCTACATAGAGAGAATCCTGGAGAGAGAAACTCCTCCCTTCTTTGATTCTTGAGAAGAGTTCGTCGGCTTACCTTCATCCTTTCTAGTGTGTTTGTGCCATTTGGTTTTTCAATTTTCTTCGGTTTCTGTTCCTCCCTTATCTTCTTTCTATTGTTGTTTATTGGTGGCTACTGTCTTTTCCCTATTAGCCTGGGACTCCTTGATTACTAGTCCAGTTACTCCTTTGCCTCCGAGTGTCGTCGTCCACTCTACTTTCTACTTAAATACCTCCATTTTTTCTCTTTTTCAGTCGTCCCCCTCATTAGTCGTTGGTTGCTTTTGATCTTGGTTTCCTTTCATTGGCCTCTCATGACCTTCTTCTGCTTCTCTTATTCGCCCATCCTTCTTTATTAGTTATGGCAGGGGTTTGCAGACTACCTCCGCCCCTCCGCCTTCCTCCATTCCTCCTCCCCCGGCTAGCTAACACTTCTCCCCTTCCCCCTTATCCCATGCCTCTTACCTTTATCTTCAATTCCTTTTGCCTTTCTTCTTGCTTCCCGTGAAATTTCATCTCCTACTCATTTGGTTGTTCTATTATCACTAGAGAAAAAAAAACTTATAAACAACAAAATTAACGATAAAAAATTATTCTTTCCTTTCTGACAAATTATCTGTGAAAATTATGCCGCTAAATTTAGTCATAAATTAGCTATAAAAATTTCATTCTGTTGCTAATATTAATGACGGATTATAATGGAATTTCACTAAATTTTGTTGTTAATTTGTCAAAAAATCTGTTTGTAAATTTTTAGCAATGGAATTTTTCTGTCAGAAATTTCTGTTGCTAATCCGTCACTAATTTTAATTATTAAATTTTTAGTAACAGAATCTTTTAGTCACTAATTTCTGTCTTTAATTCCATCGCCAATTTCACCACTAAATTGTTTGCCACTAAAATTTTTATCGTTAATTTCATCGCTAAGTTTATTCTGTTGTAATTCTATTACTAATTTGTTGCTGACCTTAAATTTAATGACTTTAGATTATAATCCTCCAACAATTTATATAATAATATAATTAAGAATGTAATGATTTAATTATGTTTTCAATTGTAAAATAAATTGATATATTTATAGAGTTAGTGTTAATAAAGGTATCATCATTATTCATCTCATCATTAAATACATACTGAGATAGAAAAACAATTTCTTGGAAAACTTGTTTTATGTCTCATTAAAATCAATTCCCTGGATTATTAATAATAATTAAACAAATATGATAAGAATATTAATAACTTTCTTATACAAATCAATATAACAATGAAATTTGAGGATGATATAATTAATAACTCAAAGATTGATTTCGGTCTTCAATACAAAAACAAATTGTACATATAAAGGTATTTTCAGAAAAAGAAATTATGTAGGATATACATATAAGTAAGAGAAGGACGTTTATTATAATCTAATTCAAATCAATTAATTTTTTTTAATATAGCATAATTTAGGGAGAATTACAATAGGTCCTAAAAAAGGAACAAGCCAGAAGTGGTTATTTTCTACTCATAAACTTGTTATTACTTGCTGCTTAAGTTGACGTTAGGATTTTTTAGTATTATTTTTTTTTTTGAGACTCGATTGTAATTATCCCAATAATTTATTAGATTTTATTATTATAATTATTTTTTAAATAACTATATTTTTTTACTAATTATAAATGGTTTTTTATCAAATATATAAAACACAAATAGATTATTATAATGTAATATAATATATAAAATTAAATTATATATCTAATCATTCTTAATTAAAAAAATTAAATATAAAAAATGCATTTATGAAAAAATGATTTACAATTTAAAATTCTAAATTGGTTTCATTAGAAATAAAAGT
Organism: Neltuma alba; assembly: GCF_004799145.2. Taxonomy (NCBI): domain Eukaryota; kingdom Viridiplantae; phylum Streptophyta; class Magnoliopsida; order Fabales; family Fabaceae; genus Neltuma; species Neltuma alba. Next base: position 14,027 of record NW_021632208.1, on the reverse strand, counting down.
TATATTAAAAATAATTTTTAAAAGAAATAAAATTTTATAAAATAAATAAGTTTTTAATAATATATCTGCATAGTCTGGGTAAAAGAATATTATAAATGTTTAATATTAGTAGGTCCATCGCAGCTCAACTGGTAAAGATATGTGCATGGACACACAATGTCATTTGTTCGAGCTGTGGCAATAAAAAAATTCCTAATTAGTGATGGAAATTTTCTGTCACAAAATGGAAAAATTTCGCCACTAATCCAATTAGCGATGATAATATAATTCTATCATTAATTCGTCACTAATTCTGGTACTAAATCAAAAATTTCGTCATTAATCATATGTTTTTTTTTTATAGTGTATGTTTTCCCTGTTTCTGCTTGTATCACTATGCAGCGCTCCGTTGTCAACCATAGCCAGACCTCTGGTCCTAAATTCTAGCCTAGTCTCTATTTCAACCCTCTATCCATGCACCATATTGTAGCTACTTTGCCTCTCATGTTGTGGCCATTCTACTTGATGTGTTCATTCCATCTCAGCGGAACATTTAAACACGTGCCTTCATTCGGCTTGGGCTTTGAAACTTCTTTTCAGTTGAAGGGGAAGATAGATCTTATATGCTTCTGTGACCCTGAGGACTGGGAATTTGTCGTTCACAGTTGACCTGAGGTCTATTATAATAACTCTCTCCTCATAGTTGATCAATGGCGGTCGAACATGCAACTAATAATTCCAACTTATTACGTTCCCCATGTTGGTGCAAATTTGGGGCCCGCCATTGAAGTAACATACAGCAGAAGCTGCTGATAATTTAGGAGACGTAGTTGGTGACACCGTCTTTGCTGGTAGGGATGTTCGCAACTCCTCCATAAACTACTTCCTTCGTATCAGGGTCCTAATCAACCCAAGATTGCTGCTTATTTGAAACATCATTATTGCAGATTTACAAATATATGACACCCACTACATGTTAGTTAAAATGTTGGACCATCACATATGGTGAAACAAAGATCGCACAAACAAATACGTGATAGTTGCAAAGTAAACTATCATGTGTTCTTAAATTCTGAATAGTCAATTAAATTAACCGTCAAATAAGGTTGTCATTTTTTTAATTAAGCAAATATTTAACTGTTTTTGTGAAGAACTGTCATGTATTGCTTATGAAAAATTTGTAAACAATAACATGCATTTATTTAAAAAAATCCTAATTGCTTGTGTGTCTGCCCTACAATTTTGAACCATTTTGGTTACAACCTCTCTCCCTCACTTATTGTTGTAGTTTTGTTTGGCGCCACCGTCCTGGATCTCATTCTTGCTGTAGGTCTTCCTTCCGACTCCTTCTCAACCATTTTTGGAGCTTATCATTATGGGTTTCATCCTCCTTTTGCCATAGGTCTGGCTATGTTACAGTAGCTCTCATTCTCCATAGTTGGTATCCGCTTGGTAGTCGCCTCTCTTCCTTTTTCTTCTTTTAAATCTATCGCGCCTTCTTTTTTTTTTCTCTTTTCTTTTTTTGTCTTTATCAACCTAAGTAAGATTTCTCTGAGCTCTTCTTAGTTTAGCATTCTCAAGATTTTTAACTATCTAATTAGAGTTTTTTTTTTCATCCTCCTATTTTTATGTTTAGTTCTGGTGGTTGTCACTTCTCTTCCTCCTCCTTCTTTCAGAGCTACCACGACTTTTTCTTTTTTGCTTCCATCAACCCAGATGTGATTTCTCTCAGCATCCCTTTTTTCGTTCTCAATATTTTCAAAGATCTAATCAGTGTATGATTTTTTTGTTCTTTTTTCTCTTGTAATTCTCTCTGTAGAGCATCTTATCAGCACAAGCTAAAAGTTTTTAAAGACCAATTAATTTTTTGTACTAAAGTTTTGGTGCTTTTTTTTGTTAGGAAATGAGAACACTACAAAAAAAAAAAGCTGATTAGCGATGGAATTTGCGACAGAAAAAAATTCTGTCGCTAATTTGCGACGGAAACAAATTTCGTCGCTAATTTCTAATGGAATTGGGACAGAAATTCCGTCGCTAATTTTTTCAACAGATTAGCGACCGAATTTCTGTCCATCACTAAATTTCATCACTAATCCGTCAAAAAATCCGTCAATAAATATTTAGTGACGGAATTTTTTCCGTCAGAAATTTGTGTCGCTAAATTGTTTGTCGCAGAAGTTTTTGTCACTAATTCCGTCATTAATTCTATTTCATCGCAATTCTGTTACTAATTCGTCACTAATTTTAAATTTTTTTATTTTAAATTATAATCTTACAAAAATTTATATAATAACAATTAAGAATATAATGATTTAAAAACATCTTTAATTATAAAATAAATTGATATATTTGTGGAGTTGGTGTTAATGAAGATATCTTCATCATTCATGTCATCATTATGTATATGCTGAAAATAGAAAGGCAGTTTCTTAGAAAACTTGTTTATATTTTTTTAAAATAAATTCCTCTTGATTATTAATAATAATTAAAAAATATAATAAGAATATTAATAACTTTCTTATATAAACTGATTTAAGAAGGAAATAATTTTATCATATATAAAATATATTATAATATATAATATATGATAGAAATTCAAAACCAAAAAATGAATTTATATGAATGCAAATTAATATTGAAGTGAATTTTGAATTTCAATCATTAAACAATAAAATTTAATCATGATATAATTAATACCATGATATAGATTGATTTTAGTCTTTAATACAAAAACAAATAGTATATATAAAGAATTTTAAGAAAATAAATTACATAGGATACATATACAAATAGGAGAATACTGTTTATCATAATCTATTCAAATCATTTGATTTTTTATATTGAATAATTTATTAGATTTTATTATAGTAGTTATTTTTTGAATAACAAGATTTTTTGACTAATTGTAAATAATTTTCTTCAAATATATAAAACACATATAGATAATATAATATAATGTAATATAATACATATATAATTAAATTGTATATCTTATCAATGTTAATTAAAAAATAAATTTAAAAATTATTTATAAAAAATTATTTATGATTTAAAATTCAAAATTAGTGTTGTTAGAAATTAAAATTATATTAAAAATATTTTTTAAAAATAAAACATTATAAAAAAATAGTAAAACAAATATTTAAAAATTATTTTTTCATTAAAATAGTTATAATTAAAATTATCATATAGTATATTTTTAGTTTTTAATAATATATATGTATATATAATTGTTTGTGTAAAATAATATTATATATATAATTTTACATAATAAGTCAATAAGTTCATTGCAGCTCAACTAATAAAGCTGTACACGCGCACAGAGAAGGTCCTAGGTTCAAGCTATAGAGAAGTCACTTTGAGGAGCGAATTATGTGGTGGCGACATGTGGCATACACGTGACAGGTAGAGGTAAGGTGACAGCACAAGCGGCAAGTAGAGGTGAGGTGACAGCGACATGTAGAGGTGGTCCCTAATGATGACGTGACAATTGATAGAGGTGCCACGTAACATTTTATTTTATTTTTTAAAAAATCGGATTAGTGACGGAATTTTTCCGTCACTAATTACTGACGGAAATTTTCCGTCCAGTCACTAATTAATTAGCAACAAAGGAATTAGCAATGGAACAAATTCCATCACTAATTCCATCGCTAATCTGTCGCTAATTCTATTGCTAAATAAAAAATTCCGCCGCTAAATTTCGTTACTAAAAGCATGTTTTTTGGTAGTAGAGGTAGTTCAACTCCTATGAGATGTTAATAATGCTTACATCAAGCTAAACATATTAACAGAACTTGTATGCGGTGGTGGTAGGAAAACAATACTAGTCATGAATGTATTAGTCAGGAAAGATATAGGATTACAAGGATTTAAAAGTTGCATGAGTTTGACAAATTTGATTACCTAAATAAGAATTTGAGTTATTTAATTATATTTTTAAGGGATTTTCTATTTCTTTCTTTTTAAAAAAATATTTATATTACATGAATATGATCAACACCAATTTACATAAATAAACCATCTAAAAATCAATGGTTTTATAACAAACAAATTATTATTGATTAAAAAATGACACATAATATACTTTTTTCATTTTTAATATAGGATTTAATTTCAGAGTTGATGTTGATTCTAAATGTAAGACTTACTTTTCATATCTATCAATTTTTCAATGATAATCAACTAGGAGAGGGAGGATAGAAATGAGGAAGATGGTTAAAGTATTTTAAAAAAAAATCATATTAACTAATTTAATTAACATTCTTAATTAACTCAAATTAGTTTATTACATTTTGCATTAATGACCGGAGGCATAATTCTTTATATTTCTATTTAAATTTTAAATATAAATTTAAATAAAATTTAAATAATTGTATTATATTATATATTAAGAGACAAACTATTATTTAAATTTTTATTATGCCTATTTAGGTCTTATATTTAAGACTGAATATGGTACATATATACATTTATTAAGAAAATCTGTTACCTTATTTTGTGTGTGTGCGCGCGCTTTTTTTTTTTTGGGAAAAAAGAAAACTCTTTTCTTAATCTATCCTAACCCCAACGAGACGCCGACTCTTCTCCCCATTTGACACGCCTCGTCCTTACCAATTAGTCCACCTCTCTCATGCACCAAACACTTTTTTTAAAATACGATTGCGCCATTGTTTGGAGTCACGTTTTGAACGCCCAGAAGCTGTTCTTGGAGGTGATGAGTAACCCGATGCCCATTGTATCTTAAATTCATCAAATCTAAATCATATATATCTTATTTAGATAGTTAGGATTTGATTTTTATTTATTTAAAATAATTATTTTAATATGGATGAAATCTAAAATAAAAATAATCTCTTAACTATCATTTTTTTTAAAAAATAGTTTTTTCTATTTTAAAATAATTAATTAAAATATTTTAAATTTGGATCATTCAAATCAGATATAGACATTCCGTATTTGATGAGTTTCAGATACTTATCAAAGTGATGAGTACCAAAATTAGTTTCGAGGTAATAATTATAAATACATTTTGCAATTTTGTTTTTCCTGCACATTTAGCTTATAAGTCCGCATGAGGTGCTCATCGCATCTGTGAGCACCCACGGCTCAGCGCCCAGACGCCATCGTTAGATTTTTTCTCCGTCCCTTGTTCGGTTACCATCAAAAAAGATCTTGGATAATTTTTTTCTCCATCCCCACTTGGTGCCTTATTTGCCCCATCTCTCTGCTTTTTCTCTCATGCTGTTACTAGTCATGTTTTCTTTTTCAGAGATCACCCGATTTTTATTTTAACATCTTTAAAACGAAAAAAAAAATCAAACATTGCAATTGTTTTTATAATTAATACAAATATATATTATACGTATTTTTAAATTATATTTAAACTGAAATTAGGCCTTCTTCAATGTGTCACAAAGAAAAATCCCAACAACATGGTTTGATTGTCCATCATTTTTATGGGGATTAAAATACATCTAACATCGTAAAATATTTTTTAAGTTCTAAAAAATGCTTTGAGCTTGTGTTGGATAAACTACAAATTAATTTTAAAAAAACATTTTGTAAGTACCTATAATTTTTTCTTAATTTCTAATTTGATACCTGTATTTTTTTTCCTCTTAAGTAAACACTTCAATTTTACTATATTAGCACCGTTAGTTTCTGTAATTTTACTCTATTAGTACCATTAGCCCCTGTGCAAAAATTAGTTATACTAATAGAGCAAAATTATAGTATTTAATTAAGAGAAAAAAATACATATCTACCAAATTAAAAATTGAAGAAAACTATAGGTACCTACAAAATGATTTTTCTAATTAATTTAGTGTACTAAATACTACTTGACAAATATTTAAAGATGTTGGGTGTATCTTTTAAGTACTAACAAAAGTTTTGAGGTGTTGAATAAATCACAAATTAATTTAATATACTAAATACTACTTAGAAAATACTTGAGGATGTATCTTTTAAGTACTAAAAAAGTTTTCGGGTGTTGGATAAACTAAAAATTAATTTAGTATATTAAAAACTACTTAAAAATACTAAAGAATGTTGAGTGAAATTTTTAGTGCTTTGAAAAATACTTTAAGATGGATGTATTTTAACCTCTACAAAAATTATAGGCAATCAAACCGTGTTGTTAGGAGTTGTTTTCTGAAATATTGTAGGAGGCCTAATTTTAGTTCAAATATGATCTTAAAATACATGTAGTATATATTTGTGTTAATTATAAAGGTAATTGCAAAGTTTTTTTTGGTTTAATTTTAAAGATGTTAAAATAAAAATGGGGTGGCCTTTTAAAAAAAGGAAACGTGATTAAGGAAAAAAGGGCACATATGGCGAAACGGAGGGATCACGTGACGTGGGTGGAGAAAAAGTTATTTGCCTCTCTCCTGCATCAAAACGGCGGCGTTTGGACGCTGAGCATGAGCTGCTCATGGATGCGATGGGCACCTCATGCAGACGGGCTAAAAGTTAAATTATGAGGTACGATTGGATTAAGCTGCTTTTTACTTTTTTTATCGTGCTTATTTTGGCCCGGCGGACTGTTACAAGCAGAATAATTTTTCTCTCTCTTCTAAGTTGGTGGACCATTCTTTTGGGTTGCTCATTTTATTGTGCCTAATATAGTTTTCATAATAATATTTTTAATTTCTTAAATTATTTATCATTTTATATTTACATAAATCATTTTTATAATATTTCTAAATTTTTTAAATATATTTTATTCATTGAATTTCCTTTTTAAATAGCTTAACATTATTATATTATGTAAATTGATCATTTTTATCATCTTTCATGATTTAATAAAAGTTATATCCATTTTGATAAATTGATAAACCAAGCTTACTTATTCAATCATAATTCAAACAATTTCTATTTTTACTAATTCACTTATTTATATAAGAACCAAACATAAATCATATTACCCAATCTAACTTTTATAAAAGTCAAATTGAAGATAAGCTATTTTTTCTATTACTAGTTCAAATGGACCCTACAAAAGAACTTGAAACTTGCTTATAGCTTATGCAAAAGTAACTTTTTGTAGTCAAAAGATATTTTTGCTCCTATATCTTTGTTATCTTTATACTTTTCTTTACATATTTCTTGTGCTTTCCAACCAATTTTTAGTTATTTATTTATGATTCTCTCTTAAATGAAAATAACTTTTAACATAGTTTTTTATAATATTTTTTTTAATATTATTTTTATTTTATATTTACATAAGTTGTGCATACAACCAATTAATTACATAATATTACTCCTCAGTTTTAAATATAAGACCCATTTTATACTACAAGTTATATTAAAAAATAGGTATTATATTTAAGATTGAAGAAATATTTGATTGGGTCAATATAATTTTTCATTCCTGAAATTGGAGTCCATTTTGATTTTGTTCTCTCAAATTTCAAACCCATGATTTTAGTCCCTAGATTTAATTCGTTTTAAAACTTTAGTATCTAAAGATGTAACAGTGTTACAATTTGCTCAAATGTCGTAGACGGTGATACAGTGATGAGTGTTGACTTATCAGATAACATCTAGATGAATCTTTTGTGAATAAAAGAGGGAAAAAGAACAAGTCTTCAAAACATAACTATTTAGTCCCATTTTTTGGTCGGTGTTCATATGAGAAGTTATTCACTGTGTTGTGTTTTGAAAACTCATTTCCATTTGTTCTCCACATTACATTTAGAGGACTTGTTTTTTCCTATTATCTGCACAAAGTCCAGTTAGGTGTCATTTGATGAGTCTGCATAATTGTCGTGTAAAACACTTCATTTGATGAGTCTGCATATTTTAATACTATTACACCTCCAAGGAGTAACATTTTAAGACACCGTTCAATTTCAAAGATTAAAACTAATGGTTTGAAATTTAAGATACCAAAATTAAAATAGGCCCAAATTTGAAGGCCAAAAAATTATATTAACTCTATTTGATTCAAAATTTTTCATGTGAATATGATTTCTAATTTAAATATATTTTATTTATTAAATACTACCTTCGCTCCTAATTATAAGAGCCAGTTGACTAATTTAAAAAGATTAAGAAAGTAAGTTGAGTTAGTTATTTGTCCTAAATAGGTGTAGTTTTTCCTAAAATATCCTTATTAATCAAGTGTATTGACTAAAACTATCATTGTTAAAAGGGCTACATTAGAAAAAAATGTATAAATATGAGAGACAAAGTGGATTGGGGTCTTATATTTAGGACCAAAATAAAAATAAAACAGGTTCTTATATTAAAGACCGGAGGTAGTATAACTTCTTCCTATTATAATAATTCAAAATTATTACATTATGTAAATTTGTGAATTTTTTATTTTTTATTATTTAATAAAGTCATACTATTTTTGGTAATTTTACAACTAAACTTGCTTTTTCAATAACAATTAACAGCGCCTACATTTACAAACCTGCTTAATTATGTGAAGTTAATTTAAACATAAATTATATTACTCACTCTAACTTTTATTTAATTAAGTTTTTAAAAGCCCAATTAAAAATAAGCATATTTTTCTACCATCAATCCAAATGGTCCCTTTGCTTCTTCTTTTTTTTTTATAGGTATATGTATTTTTTTTTATTAGAAGTGATCTTATTCAAAATACTATCAAATATCAAATGTGATATTTCTTTCAGCAAGAATTTAAATTTTGCTCCATCGCATAACAAAAGACTGGGGAAAGACTCAAGCTTGGTCCAAGTTTAATGTGGTTTTTATGCAAAAGGCCAAGTTGCCGGACCGCTAACCCAAACGCCAAATAGCCCAAGCAAGCTTAGAGGCTTCAAAGCAACTTTTTCAGATCCAGACATGGATCCAAACTGAGCATTCCTCAACCAGGCCGTCCATCTATCACCCTCGACTCTCGCTCTTCAAGACTTCAAACTCGGCAATCGGCAGCTACCAACCTCACTTTCAACAATCGAACACAGATATCAGGCCCAGCTTTAGAGTTTCCTTTTCGATCTCGCTTGTCGCTCTCGACCTCTTATTCTTGTCGTCGGCCGTCGCCGGTACCTTTGAAGACTTGATTTTTCATGTGGTCTCTTTCTATCTCTTCGGCTATACCCCACTCATGCTTGCTTTGACTTTTCTTCTCCTTTTTAAGTTTTCTGTTCATTTATCATACACCTTTGTTTCCTTTATGGAATGTTCTGTTCTAGCTAATGTTTCATGAGATTCTTTAGTTGATCTCGTCTGACATATAAGAACTTGATTGAAGGTGCCATTCATTTATGCTAAATTTGTGGTTTCCTTTCCCTTGTTGTTTTTAACAAAGCCGTTCAATTGTATGTCTGGCTAGTTTAAATGCACCAACGCTTATTTTCATTAGAACATCCCTGTGTGCCTCTTTTTCCTTCAATCATATTTTATCTTCTACTCATTGAGGTCGCAGATCAGCCTCTTATCTGTGTATTCATTCATTCTTTTTTCTAAAATGCAAGTTACATTCCATTCAATCTAGAACAGGACAGTAGTTAATATAAATCAGTACTTAAGCCTGTTGATGTTATGTTGGTATTTCTAATTGCAGCTGATTAATGGCTATTCAGATGCGGGTTCACATACATGTTGGAAGCTGAAAATGTCTACGATCTTTGGTTCGATATTGGGTTCAAAATTGAGATAATTTTCATCTCAGAGTCCAAACCAAACTCAGGAGGGTTCCTCATCAAATATATATCTGCATTATTGTCTTGTTTCCTTCAGTCATTTAACAGAAGCCAAGCCTCATCAAAGAAGTTCAAAATTCTTGACTCCCCAAAATGACAATCTGGTGGTTCTTTCTTGTGGCCACTTGCTTAAAACTTGTTCTCCTCCATTCCTACCGGAGCACAGACTTTGAGGTCCACCGGAACTGGCTGGCTCTTACTCACTCTCTCCCTCTCTCTCAATGGTATTATGATGAGACCAGTCCATGGACACTTGACTATCCACCATTTTTTGCCTATTTTGAACGCTTTCTATCCATTTTTGCAAACCTAATTGATCCCAAAATAGTTCATCTTCAAGAGGGCCTGAATTACAGTTCAAACACGGTGATTTGTTTTCAAAGAGCCACTGTAATGCTGTCTGATTTATGCCTTCTCTTGGGGGTATATAGAATGACTAAGAATCTGGATTCAAGAAGGAAAAAGTTGATCTGGTCATTGGTTCTTTGGTCACCAATGCTATTTATAGTAGACCATATGCATTTTCAGTACAATGGATTTCTCATTGGGATTTTGTTGATTTCACTTTCATATTTGGAGGAAGGAAGGGATGTGTTGGGTGGCTTTGTGTTTGCTGTGCTATTGTGTTTCAAGCATTTATTTGTAGTGGCAGCACCAGTCTATGCCATTTATTTATTGAGGCATTTTTGCCGTGGCCGACTGCTTAGAAGTGTTGGCCGATTCTTGCTTTTGGCAGCTGTAGTTGTAGTAGTCTTTGCAGCTGCATTTGGGCCCTTCATCTACCTTGGGCAGGTAACTGGAGATCTTATAATTTTTTAAAATGAAAAGGGAGATAAAAAGACAATAATGAGCTTCACTTGTAGGACAAAAGTCAGATCAATTTTTTTCAATCGCACTTATTATTTTGCTATTATTGTTAGTTGTTAAAATGGGTATGTGCATAACTATAAATTCATCTATGAACTTGACTTAATGGATTAAGCAATGTGATTTAAATTTTGTCCTCACTATTATCGTGTGGCTCTAGAAAAGATATGATCTACTCTTATCTGTCTCCCTTCCCACTTCATATAAAGTTCCTTTAAGATATGCAAGTTTATTAATCTTAGCATTGGCTAATTTAAGATTTAGGAATATAATATGGAGAAGTCATGGAACTGACGTCTTTGGTGAATCCTTCATATTTCTGGAATTATAATCATAGATTAGTGTAATGGAACTTAATTGCGTCAGGCGAGATAAATGAAGACCAGAGAGTTGTTCTACTAGTGACGATATTTTTGCTGCTATTAATTTTCTGCAATGTAGTTTTGTCTGACAGAAAATAAAAGAAATTGTAGATGTTTTTGAATTTTGGTTTTCTTAATAATCATTCAGATGTTAAATTGCAGGAAGTACAAATCATCCGTAGACTGCTACCATTTGGCAGGGGGCTTTGCCATGCATATTGGGCCCCAAACTTTTGGGTATTTTATATTATATTGGACAAAGGGCTTGCTTTTATGCTCAGAAAACTAGGATTTGAAATTCCAACAACAACAGCTCCGTTCACTGGTGGGCTTGTAGGGAATTCCTCTCCATTTTCTGTGTTACCTCAGGTATGCTCTACGTGAATAAAATTTATCTGTTATGGAAAAAAAAAAGGAAAAATTACTGAGGTCCCAGGGGAGGAATATATAATCACCATAGAGTCCCAATGACAAGTGAGCAGCAAAAGTTTTGTTGTCATTTCTTGCATTGGAACTTGTCATTAACTTGTTATGAGACTCAGTAATTACTTTCCTTATTTGTGACCATATAGTGATTTTCCTTAAAAAAAAAAAAGAACAGATATGTGATGCCATCGTTAGCTTGCTCATTATGTGTTTGCATCATAGTAGATTTCTGATATAAGTTATTATATGCATTTTGCTAGTTCCTGTATTGATTAGATGTGTTTCTTGCGAATCGTTTAGAATTTGATGAATAAACTACATTGTTCATAGCTCATAAATGATATGACTTGTTATATATGTTATGATAGAAGTTGTAATAAAAACAATCTTTGCTAGAGGATGAAAAGAAATTTAATCACTAAAAAAGCCGATTCATATCAGATGACTTTCCCTAAGCTGTCAACGCATATTTAGAAGTAAGACCCGATGACTAAATGCGTACCTATAAAAGTGGTGTGCCAGTGACCTATAAACATGGAAATCATGAAAAAAATGGCAAGTTATGTCTAAGATAACTTCTACTGTAATGTTAATTATCATTCTTCGATCATCCTTGCATGCTTCTTATTTCTACTATATGTCAATATTGGGGAAGTGGTACTCTATAATCTTATTATATATAATGATGATTTTAATAAAAAAGGCTCAATCCATGGTTGTGTTGGTTGGCCCACTTAACCATAGCCAACATGATCCTAAAACATGGGTACTTCATTAATTTAAGTAAATCACAGAAGCCAAATAAATTAGTTAATTTTAACAAATATGATACAATCTCCTTAAAGTACCTTTGAATAACATTAGATTATATATATGTATATATATCTCAATTTTTAAGTTAGGTAAATTAGTTTGAGAAAAAATAATATGACTAACAAAGTGGATTAAGGTCTTATATTTAGGATCAAGTCTAACTCCTTACCTAGCTTCTATATTAAGAAGAATGAGTTAAACAACTCAACAATAATCGTTTACCATGAAATGTTTGTAGAATCAAGATGATTTTATGGGTTAGAATTGGTTGAAGAATGATTAATATCTGCTTTAACATTGTCTCCATTTTAGCCATTTCAACTTCCTAAATCTGGGTGTCCATGACATTACTAGCTGAAGACTAGTGGTTCCCCACATAAGACGTGGTTATTGTTTTATGTTGAGTTTAATAATGCTTTAATCGTTCAATTGTGAGTGCCATGTGTATTTATATGCTTTAGTTAACAAATCTAACTAATCTGCGTGCAGGTCACTCCCTCGTCAACCTTTACAATAGTTTTGCTTGCTTTATCTCCTTGTCTTATCAAAGCATGGAAGAAACCACAGAAGCAAATGATTACTAGATGGGTAGCCTATGCTTACACTTGTGGTTTTGTCTTTGGGTGGCATGTTCATGAGAAGGCATCACTCCATTTTGTTATCCCCCTTGCCTTTGTTGCAGTGAAAACTATGGATGATGCTAGGCATTTCTTTTTGTTGTCTGTAGGTATGCAACTTTATATATGTTTTTTTTCCCCCAGGAAACAATAGTACATTGCATTATTGACATGGCTATGAATTTGCTAATTGCTATCAAATAATGACTTGTACTTGGGCAAAAGAACAATTAGTTGACTATGGTGCATGAATTTCTAGTTATAGGTTAATTATCGTTCGTGTTTTTTTTTTTTTTTTTGGATAGAGTTATCATTCAGTGTTTATTGCAACAATGAGCATCATCATTATAATGACAGTTAAATTGACCAAATTTAATTTTGATAGCTCAAATATGAAGTTTTTAATTTGCAATTTTTACGTGATAAATATGTTTTTGTAAAGAAATTATAATCAGCAGATGCTATTTATTTTAAATTCTCCCCTTTCAAAAAAATTCAAAATATAAAATCAAATTAATTTAGAATCAGATATTCCAGATTGAATTAAAATGGTTTACATTTGTAATGAGCACTCCATGCCTATCATGGTGATAGGCATGCGATGCGATTATGCTAGTCATCTTATCTGGCAACTAATGCTTACATTTCTAATTGCAGCATCTTGCTATTCACTATTCCCACTGCTATTTGAGGCACAAGAATATCCAATCAAAGTTCTATTGCTACTTCTATGCACCATTTTGATGTGGTTAGAGTTTTCAGAGCTATTTTGCCATGCTTGTGATTCGGAAGCATTAAGAGCACAGGCTGTTCATACAAAGAAAAGAGATTATCATTATGGTTCTAGAAATGATCCAAGTTTAGCTAAAGAAAAGAAAGTAAGTTTGGTTGGGTGGATTGGAAGAGTTATCTGGTTGGTCTTGTTATTGTAGAAATCTGGGGGCAGTTTTTGCATCCTCTAGTTTTGGGTGATAAGCTTCCCTTCCTACCTCTTATGTTAGTATCAATATATTGTGCATTTGGCATCATTTACTCTTGGATTTGGCAGTTACAATCCATAGTTAAGTCCTCATGAAATTTTGTGAATTGGATCTTCTACATAATCATACACCAGCATTTAGAAGAGTGAGATGAGAAAGTATGATTTTGTATACAGTTTATTTTCTCTGTTTACGTTATATTTTCTTCGTCCCCCCCCCCCCCCCCGGTCTTACAATAAGTAGTACCAGTTCCGGTATTGCTTTTCGCATGTAAGTTGTTCAGGTTATTATTGT
>NW_021632207.1:0-40867 GCF_004799145.2 Neltuma alba | reverse complement strand
AGTATTAAACTTGCCACTGCATGGACAGATTCAGAAGAAGATAAGCCAAATCACTAGGCTTGTATTAATCTATCACTTAGTTTTGCACAAAACAATGTAAAATAATAATAGGAAAAAAAAATTACTCACACAAACAACTTCAAAACTTAAAGAGTTGCTCGAGTAATGGAGAAGAGCCTATAAAAGCCACAAAAGCAAAGTGTGAGTGAATTTATAGGCTTAATAACTGAAAAAAATATCGAATAGTCATGACATGATAAGGAAAAAATGTATCGAAGACTTAATATTTGACTCATTGGTCGGTCTTAATTTATTACAGAATATAAAGAAAGAAAGTAAGAATCATCTTAACAAGAGATTAGAGGCTTTAGACTCTAGACAATGATTTTAAAATTATTTGTTACTAAATTGAATAGTCAGAAACTGTCCACCATTGTTACATTTTCAACCCAACCATCTCAAGCAGAACTAAAGACATGTTCAGCTTAATAGATGCTTAATTCTTCCTCTTATGTAAATACCCAAATGCTGCTTTACTGTGTAGATAAAACGGTCACTCTCCTTAGAGAGGTTTGTAAAGCAATAAGCTTGAAACTTCTGCGGCAGTTCCTGCTGATATTATCACGCTTAGGATGGTCCTGTAAGACCGAGAAAAGCAACATGTCATAAAAGCAAAGCAGCAGTTCCATCCATTTTGCGTGAACATCATTCACAGATTAAAAATTTTTAGGTGAGATCCAGTGATGGATGGAAAACCGGAGATAACTAGGAACCAACCCATGTATATTCTCATTTTTCACAGGAATGTGGATTCAAATCTCACTAATAAACTGAAAGCCTGAAATCATCACAGGACTACAAACAGTACATATTCTTGATGTGACACTTGACCCTATCATGTCCCTACTTAAATTTTACTTGATGACAGAGTATTGAGAGGAAAAATGTTTCAGATGATTTATTGTCGAGGTTACATGGGTATTTGTACAAGGAGGTTCAACAAGATTAATAAATGCAAGAGAATCAACTTTTAATCCCTAGCTGACAACTACAAAAAGCACTAAGCTACTAATTACATTATTTAACACACTTTTTTTCCCCCTTAATTGGGCAATTTAACCCCCACACCCCTATAGGGGAGGCAGGAGGAACCCACATACTCATCACGCACACCAACCCGCCGCTATTTTTGGCCACTTGGAGTATAAACCTATAATCTCCTCTACGAGAGGAGGCGTGGGGGGTGTTATTTGTGCTATAAGCTCTTAGCTACATCATTTAACAGTCCCCCTCAAGCTAGTGAGTGCAGCGAGAAGATATTATCTATTCCAAACTTGGAAACTAACTTCTAAAAATGTTCGCTAGATAATCTCTTTGTAAGAATATCTACCAATTATGGAGTACAAATTCACAACTTTCCAACTTCTATTTGATAAAATGTTGATCAATTTCAACATGCTTAGTTTGATCATGTTCAACAGGAGTATACAAAAGTTGTGGCCTTGTTACTTCTCAATGAGAGTTGTTAATAGTTGATGAAATATAATCAATACCCATATAAAACTTGTGAATCACATACAGTAAGTGGCATTGTTATTTGCTAGACCGAAATTGTTAATAACTGATAAAATGTAGTCAATACCTATACAAAAACTGTGACTGACTAGGGGCCAGTAGCCTTGTTACTTGCCATACGAAAGCTGTCAATAGCTTATGAAATGTAGTCAATAAAGATTGGCAATATATTATTTTGCATTATATTGATTGCAAAACACCGGTAGCCAAATGGTCATCTTTAATTTTGGCACAAACTACCAAGTGATGGTGGGATCAAATCCCACCTTCACCACTTTAAAAAAAAAAAAAAAAAAAATTCCTGCTGACAGCCTGCTTGCCGGTGGCCGGCACTGGAGCCCTGGGGCCCGTGAAGGGCTCTAGCACAAGTGGTGGCCAGCCACTAGCTGCTAGCAGGCTCTCTAGCAAGGGGCTTATGCTTCCCCCCCCCCCCCCCCAAACGAGGGGCAATTGACTTCAAAATGTCAAATTAAGTTTTCCTTTGTGACGTTATCAAATATTAGTAAGAAGGAAAACAAAAGGATTTGAAATAGACAAGATTACAATTTTATCTTCTTCACCTAATCTTTCATGCATAAATTTTTCTTAATCCAGAAATTTACCTCACAGCAATGCAACCGAAATTCCTTCACCCTCTCTCATCTGAAATAACTCATTTTCCCAATATGCTTGATTTTCCGCCATAGTAAACAGAACCAAATGGAGAAATTAATTGGATAGAAGTTTATAAGAGAGTGAGGATATATAGTTCATCTTGGCTTGCATGCAAGAGGAAGAAGCATGAAACTCCATGTTACTGCTCATGTTTCGTGCACCCTAGTTTGGGTTTTCAAAACATGGGATAAATTAACGAAGTGCCGGGAATGACAATAATACTGTACAGTTGAGAGAGGGCTTGGCCTTAGGCTTAGAGAGTTAGTGAAAGAGTATTCGACTAAAGGTCCAATTCTCATTTTCTTAATATCATTTGTCTAAAAAGTAGATGAGATTAATATTTAATAATTTACAAGACTTGAGCCTAATAAATATCTATTTTTGATATATTTTAAAATAAGCTCTACCTAAATGGTTAGGCTCAGTCTTTTCTAGTAACTTTTCTCCTAAAATGAAACTACAAAATTATCATTTCTAAATAAATTTTCCAACTCATAAAACATATTGAGAAGGGTACAATAAGGGAGAGAAGACCATTCGAGGTGTCATTAAGGAGGGTAAATCAAACAGTTTGGAGTCTTTTTATAAAAGAGGAATAGGAAGGCCGAGAAGAACACTCAATGAGGTAATTGAACAAGATTTTTTGGTTACCAGCCTATCTAGAAACTCGATTGTTGATAGAATACAATGGCATTGTGCGATCCATGTAGCTGGTCCCACCTAGTGGGATAAGGTTTGTTGTATAAAATATATTGATTAGGTGGTAATAATTCTTTCTATCAGCATATATTATTTCTTCAAAATACCAACATTTGTCCATTTTTAAATCTTCCCTCAATCTCTCGTGGCCAAAAATAACAAAAAACCTTTCCTTAATCCCATAGTCAAATAATCAACTGCATAACCTAACTAAATTAATTTCTCTATTTACATAAATCCACTGCAATTATTTATTTCTTTCCCAGCTAAGTTAGATCCCTTTTAATTTAATTACATGATTAAGATGCCTATCTCACTCATCCCGAGGAATAAAATCTCAAGATGTGGTCCTTGATATTCAGATTACTGTGCAAGTGATTAAGGCCACCTGAAAATGATTCTTCAAGTAATCAATCAGCTCATATAGAGATGTAGGCTTGGAAAATTACGAGCAGGTCAAACATCTACATCTTGTCATGCATTTATGTGAAAACTCAAGAAATGGGTGGACATGCAAACACATACAACGGAACTCAAAGTGACATGGATAATGAACGGCATGTGATTATTAGAAGAAAGAAAAAAGTGTACCTTGAATTAGTTTGTGGACGCCTTTTCATTCTTCATAATCATACGGAATGAATTGGAGCGGTCTTCCGCAACCATTTCTCGCAGTATATCATCTTCAATCTTTTCTTTTCGCCATCGGGAAGGGTCCTGCACAAATTCTTCACTAAAAATCATGCTGGAAACCCACTCTTTCCAGGTGGTTCTTTTATACTTATCTTCCTCCAATGTGCCTGTTGCCAGCAGTTGGTACACATAAACCATCTTTTGCTGACCAGGACGAAAAGCACGTGCAACAGCCTGTTTTGTCTTGGATGGATTCCATTCCGAATCCAACAAAATCACCCGAGAGGCTGCTGTCAAACTAATGCCTTCAGCACAAGATGAAATTGAAGCAAGAAGTATCTTTGATGCTCCATTAGGATCCTCAAACTTATCCATTATCCTTCCACGTTCAAAGAGCTCTAGCTCCCCAGTCAGAACTAAGACTTCTCGACCTCTATGCCATCCAAAGAACTTCTCAAATAATTCAGCAAATAACCTCACAGGTGCAATGTTATGGCAAAACATTAGAATCTTCTCATTCCTGACCACGCGATAGACCAGGCTCAAAACAAATTTCACTTTTGATCCTTTTTTCAAATCATACTTCCATTTCTCTAGCTCCATCAATTGATCTATAGAAAAAAACTTCTCCGCACATACAGCTGTTTTGACTAACCAAGGATGTATCGATCCAAGGGTTATCAAAAGCTCTAACTCCAAAGGATATCCACTGCAGGCAGACATTTTCTTCTGGAGTTTACTCAATATCTCATGCTGTATATCAGTAGTATTCATTACCAATGTATAGATTTGTAAACCAGGAAGATCCTCTGAATTCCCATTTTCATAAACATCTATAAAACCACTGGTCATCTTTCTCAACATGTTCAGACCCTGCATTTGCTCTTTTTTATCTTTGGAGTCAACTTTTTTCGCAATAGTATCCAAGAAGAATTTTCTAGCTCGTGACTCTATTAAATGGCGTGCTTTTCCTCTTCCTTTCATTTTTCTCTTGTATTTAGGGTCCAGTTTTTTCAACACTTCAAAAGCAAACTTTGGTCTAGCCAAGCAAAGAGTGTTGAAGTATTCACAGAAATTGTTCTGGAACAATGTACCTGAAAGTAATATTCTCAATTCCGTCTGTACTTTCATCAATACTTTCCTCAACCTTGATTTTGTGCTTCTAGGATTGTGCCCTTCGTCCAATATAAGAATACCAGGACTTTCCCTTAATACTTTAGCCATGTACTTTCTGTGAGAAAACTTTGAATCCTCTCGCATCAATGTTAAAAATGAAGTATAACCCATGACTAGAACACTTGGGTGCGTGTGCCACTTTTGGATCTTTTCCAGGCAATCCAAAATATGCTTGACATCATCAGTAGGTTTAGGACCACCATTAAAGGCCACAGTATTCTGCTTGAACGCTCGGTAGGTTCTACGACCATGAATTAGATACACTGGAATAGGAATTTTCCATTTAATAAATTCTTTATACCATGTGTAAAGTGTTGTCTTCGGAGCAAGAACCAATGGTCGCTTCCCTGGGAATAACTTCAAGTAGCTAACAAGAAATGCAATAATAAGGAATGTTTTTCCAGCACCAGGAGAATGAGATATCACGCAACCACCTCTTTTTTTGGAAGCTGCTTCCATAAGTGTGGGGTCCATAGACCCAGCTATATTTTTCCAAAGAAATTCAAAAGCTCTCTTTTGGTGGACGTGCAACTTCCACCTGAGTTCAGGAATTAATGCCCATACATTATCATTTTCTCCAGTTATAGGTTGATCAGGCAAAGCATCAGTAAAAAAAAGATGGAAACCATCATTTTCGTCAGCCTTTGGCTCTGGTTCTGAACCTTCTCCACTGTGTTGCTTCTCCTCATAGTGCCACATCGAACGTTCCAACTGACATATTTGACAAATTGTCAGATACTGAGCAAACATAAATGGATTAAGGTGCAAATTTGTCTTGAAAGTTTTCACTTTGGAGCAATGGTACTGAAAACTCTTTTAGGAGCAAATCTGCCCCCGAAGTTCAAAATTATAGCAATATTGCCCCCTACTGTTAAAAAACTTAACTTGACCGTTAAAATAGTGATGTTAACCGTCAACATTTTAACGATAGAGAACAATGTTGCTATGATTTTCAACTTCCAAGGCAAATTAGCTCCCAAAAAAAACTTCTGGATACCCAATGCTCCTGAGTAAAAACTTCCGGGACAAATTAGCACCTTAACCAAACATAAATTGTCTAACCAATGATGCAAGATTATACTACCTCCAGTCCTTGATTAATAGAAGAGCTAGATAACTAATTTACGAATATTAAAAAAATTAGTTAAGTTAATTATTTGTAATAAATGGGTGTTATCCTCCCTAACATATCCTTGTTAATTATGCTTATTAGAATGGAAACTTTTTAACATGTGTAATCACTATGAAGACTACTTTGGAGGAAAATGAACAAATATGAAAGACAAAGTAGATTAGAGTCTTATATTTATGATCAAATTAAATCTTCAATTAGCTCCTATATTTAAGACTGGAGGTAGTAATTAACATCAACAACTACATGTGTTGACGGGGAGAGCATCGGATAACAGAATAAAGGAACCCCACAGGTTCCTTTTGGGATCACAATATTTAATCTATAATTGATTTTACAACTAGAAAACACCTTCCTAATGCAAGTCGTGTCCATCTTGATGCAAAGTTAAAAAGAAAAACCGTGTTAAAAAATATCTAGTCATACTGATACACAAATTCAACAAAAGTTTCAAAAACTTACAAAGGGTGGCAAAATATCTTTTATCTCAGTACTGACAATGCCACATAAGAGACAGTAAATTCCAACTTCTTCATTCATTCTATAATCATGGCAACAAAGTGAATCAGGCTTTTCCATGGTCTCAGTAAAAACTGCAGCGCTTGAACCCTGCTAAGATAGCTGAACTGTATTAGCTTTAGAAAAGATCGTGAACAAAATAAAAGTAGACTAACAAAATAATAATAGAAATGGGCTGAGGCCTCTTTGTTACCAGAAAACCAAAAAATTAAAATCAAACTCACCTCCCCTCACCCCAAAAAAGGGGAGAGGAAAGGGAGGGGGGGGGGGAGTAAATGGCTATACCTCCGTGTCTTCTTCAACATAACTTGATGCCAATGAAACTTCCATTTCTCTCCACAACATATCCAGTTCATCAGTTTCTTCCTCGTCCTCCATTTGGGGGGCCTTTGTTTCGCTCTTTTGTCCTAAGTTACTTGTTTCCTTGAATTGCATCCACTGCTCAGTTATAGGTGGCTCAGCTTTGGATGGTTTTGCATTCATATTCTTTAAATATGAGTCTATCAATTCCTTATAGGCACCCGCACTTAAGGACCTAGCTTTATAAGTTCTTTCTTCATCAGATTGTCTGCTTGAAATTGTTGAATAATATTTTCTCCCTTGAACTGCAGCTTTATTGGAATTTATCCCTTCCCACCTGCCTTCAAAATCCGTATCATCAAAACCCAATGAATTCTTCCTCTTCAGTTTAGGGGTGCCATGATTATAATGACATCGGGAAGCAATATCACCACGCTCTTCAACACAATCTTCAAGGTCTGGAATCTTCGAGGGATGATTATGGGATTCAAAAGTTAACAAATCCATATCATTCGTCTTTGGTTCAGGACTACCCATCAGGTGATAATATTTGTTAGGAAATTCAACATTTCTTTGTGTGTGATGTTTTGAGACCTTGGCATTGGAATCAAAATGCTCAATGTTAATAGGATCACATTCTTGAGGAACAGGAACAATGGCAAGTTGAGATTGACTTTCATTCTTATCAGCATCACCTGAATTCACTTCCTTAGATTTAGGCCTCCTTTTATACACTTTAAGCTTGTTGTAGGATTTCATGTTATCAAACTTTAGTCCACTGTCATCGTGCTTCACTCCAGAACATTTTTGCAAACCAATCAGGGATGACAGTGGCATTGACAATTCATCATCCTCAGTATCATCTTTTCGAGTGTCCATCTTGTATGGCCTTGTTCTGACAAAACCAACATCCAACACATGAGTCACGTCACAGCCAAGGTAACGCTCGGGTTGAACATTCCGGCGTTTGGAACGACGCAAACCATCAGGACTATAAGATGGAAATGCTTTATCTTTGTGGGAATCATCTCTATTGTCAACCTTATCGGTGTCAGATGAAATAACTTGGGAAACGATGGGTACTAACATGCTGTTGTCTACTCTGAAATTTACAACATCCAGTATGGAGCTATTATCATCACCCCCTATGATTTGATATACAATCTTGTTACCTGCCGATCTCACACAAAATGAAACCTTCTTCAAAACTGATGAGACAATTAACCACGAAATATCAGATAAAAATTTCCCTGAAAGCAATCTAGTTTGTGGTACTGCATGCCAGTCCTCAGATGAATCCCACCGATAGTGTTGATCTTCACAAGGACTATGCTCAAGCCTTTGGAGTACCGAAATTTGATCTATTCCCACTTCTTTGATCTCCTTACTCAGAGTTCTTACCTCAGAACCAATACAACCTTGATTAACATAAATGTTTACATAATACCGACATGAGCACCCAGGTTCATGTGGCTTCCTCTGTATAGAACTTATTTTAGCATCAGCCCACACCTACAATGAGAAGAATTCTGCTGATAAAGCATACATTTAAGTGACAGAATGTTCATGAGGACTTTAACATGGGCCAGGAGCAGTGCAACATTACGAGAAAAACAGTATTGAGGATCTAGTAATCTCACAACTATAGATAAAACTTTCCCATATTATAAGACCACTAAATGTTTACTATGTAGATGTATTCTATATAAGTAGAACCATACACCAAGTTAACCCAACAGCTTAAACATTTAAATGAGCTCATGACATGTTTTTATTGAAATCTCGAAGGGACTCTAACCACAGTGGTTCAAGCTTGTCGTGCGAACAAAACACAAATGCACCATTCAAAACTGAATCTTAATCAGAAAAAATAGAGATATAGCAAGGATCAAATTCTCGACCAATTGATGGTTCATGAAGAACCATGCCATGATTGGTTTTTATAAATGTCTCTAACAACTATCATCTCAAGAAATGAGAAATCAGCAGCAAAGTGCTTTCCAGTGTGTGCTTCTATCAAGTAATTAAAAAGCATTATGAAAAATCGGGGAACACATAGAACTTCTATGCAGCATGGAGAATTTATCCACAAATCATGCTCAATGACTCAAAGAGACTCCCAGACTATGAAGCAATAAGATGGTGATACAATCTGCTATTTTATATAATAATATAACAAAAAATGATTGCAAAATTGTGCTTCTCGGTCTGTGCACTTCAAGGAAAAAATCCAACTTAAATGGTCACTTACAGCATTAAGATTATTTTGATCTGAGCCATTAGCATGTTGAAAGGAAGAAAGTACACATATGTCAATTCCAGGTCTTAAAAAGCAGGAGCAATCCGATACAGTTGCTTTCCTAGACCTTATCCGAATGTCTGAAATGGGAGCTTTCTCCCTAACCACATGGTTATTATCTTTAAAATGTAAGACCATTGTTCCCCCTTCAATTGCTATGCACCTCAAAGCTTGCCATGACCCATGGAGAATTGCCTCAAATGCTGTATAGAAATATAAAAGTATCTTAAGAATCTCTGCTGACAAATGTGAGTATATGGTAATCACATTGCAAAAGTTCAAGTCTATCATGTCTGTCCTACCAATGAAAATGCCCTTTCTCCTTAATTACACCTCCAGAAGGTTTAATTCTCTTTAAGGCATGTAAAAACAGTGCTTTGATTCAAGGAATGCATAGTAATTGATAGAAGTAAAGAAAAAGAAAAGGCTTACGATAAGAATCAAATGGATGCTTCAATTGATGTAAACGCCTCTTTTTGCGCATTGTTGAGTTTAATAGCTATTTGACTTGGTGATGTCTTCCAGTGAACTTCTGCAGTAACTTGAATGCAACAAATTAGGAATATAAATGAAACGGAGATAAACATCCATTGAAGTGGAAGGCATCATCCAAGTTTGCAAAATGATCAGGCAAAATCTTTACATACGAAAGATATAAATCAGTGTCACAAATATTATTATTTTTATGTGCATCAGAAAGAATGCTTCACCTCATATTTTTTCCCCTTAAAATTGGGCATTGCTTCTTTTATTACACAAGAGAATTGAACGTTATTCCACCAAAACCAATTCCCCCCCCCCCCAGCCGTGTGAACTAGCCTCAAAGGGTATATCTATTAAATCTTATCCACTCAACATTGAGTGTGTATACAAGAAGGACCAAACTTGCTATCCTTCAACTGCACTAATTCTTATTCACATGGCCCAAAAAAAGGAAAAAGAAAAGAAAAGAATAGAAGAGAAGAGAATCTCATTCTACCAATTCTTATCCCACCTACTCTTAAGTGGCAATAATAAAAGTATTGAATTTTTGTGCTTTGCATGCAGTAATTCTTGTTCCACCCCACTTCAAATGACATAAACAAGGATCAAACTTGCAATCCTTTAGCTAACACCCAAATCTTGTAGACACGTGAAGCAGAGGATCAAACTAGCGATCCTATTCTTATCCTCATTTGCTAATTCATGTTTTCTAAGTGACATTCATAATCCTTCTTCCATCATCTATTGGGCCCCTTTAATCATTACTCAACCGTTTCTATTCTATCTCCTTTTCATTATTCTTAATTTATTTGATTTTTTTATTAGAGGCTCGAGATTATTTTACATCATCAAAATCAAATTTTTCATTACATTATTTTCCATGTGTTGTGTGGCGGAACCAATGACAATTGAACCGACTTGCAACAACGTTTAAACAAAAAACCCCATGCTTCCATCTACACGAGCTACGCTCAAGTGGTTTTTATAATCCATGATTGCTCATTCTTATTCAGTCCAGTCCAAATATAAGAAAGAAAAAGCAAGAGAAATCAATGTAAAACAAATGGCGGGTACATTAACGACTCAGCGTTCACTTTTCTTACTCTTTAGCAGGGGCAATATTACTCTACAGTATCCAGAACTTCAGATATATATATATATATATTCCCTAGAACATAATATGTCATATTCACATACTCTTACACATAAATAGCAAAGCCTTGCATGCAAAATAATAGCTTTTACAGATAAATTTCCAGTTAAGAGTCAAAAGCCTATTCATTTTGGTTTCTTTACCTCTTCGGACGCAGAGAAGTATGTAAACTCAGAAACTCATCGTCAATCAAATGATCGGCACGGAAACTTGAAGACATTCCGATTTTGCAGAAACTGAAGTAAGTCGATTTTTCCTGAAAGCAACTAGCTCAGGGCCTAGCACGTGAGGTGAGGTTGGATCCTCTAAGCCAATAAGAGAAAACTTGAAAGAGAACCCAAAAAAAAGGATCATTAAACAGAGGAGAGGGATCACATGATGCCAAAAATGTACTTGAAATGATGTGAGTGAGTGAGTGAGGGACTGAGGGAGTTGGCTGAGCGAAGAGGGAGAGAAAGTGAACTCGGAAAAAGGCGGAACAAAAGAAAGGCGTGCTGAGGTCAAAAAACAAGGAGGGCATGAAGATCCCCTGGTGTGTCGAGAGCCGGGAGAATGCTGAAAAGTTCCACGATATCCGTTCGATCACATGGAGCAAACTAGATGATGCCACGTAGCATAGAACATATTTCCCGATCCTATCCCTCTCTTTTCTTTGCCCTACTTATGCTGTTACGCACCACCTGATTCTTCTTCCTGCCTCCACTTAACCTAATTAATACCCTTTAATTGTCATGCTGGAAATATAAACGAAATTATGATTCCCCAGATAAAGTCATAAAGCGGGAGAAAGAGAGGGGGGAATTAAAATATACTCCTCCGGTCCTTAATATAAGACCATTAACTAATTTGATTAGATTAAGGAAGTTAGGTAAGTTAGTTAATTATAAGAAATGTGACATGTTTTTCCTAAAATACCATAATCATCTTTCTTAATACCTCATCTCCTTCTTCTATTTGATTATGGTTGAGGGAGTATCCATAGGGGTACTTTAGAGAAAATTGATAAATATGAGAAATGGGTCTTATATTTAGGACCAAAACCAACTCAACAATTGGGTCCTATATTAAGGACCGGAGGAGTATATATATATGGAATTTTAGGCCAGACCAATTAATTAAAATATCAATGAAGATCTGCGATCTAACTTTCTGCCCGTGTCTTAGTTTGCGCCCTTTTTTTATCATTGGCTTCTTTTTCTATTTGTTTGCTTTTTCTTGAGCGGAAAATGACCAGTAAAAAACCTCAAAATTGCCAAATCCAAAGATGGTATCAACAAATCCCTACCAAGAAACCAATAACAAAATGGAATTTTGAAATTTAAATCAAAAGACACAATGCCCCTCCCCCCCTATTAAAAAAAGTCAAAATCCCTCTCATTATCCGTGAAAGGGGTTTGTTTTCCAAAGTGATAAAAGTGAGATTTGATTCCCATCCCACGGCCACTCGAGCATCTTGAAACTGAAGAAGACCATTAGGTGACAAATTTTTTATTGTCAAAATAGTACAAAATAATATATATATATATATATATACACTCCTCCAATCCTTAATATAAGACATATTTAACTAATTTAGTTAGATAAAAAAGTTAGGTAAATTAGTTAATTATAAGAAATATAACACGTTTTTTCTAAAATACCATAATCATCTTTCTTAATACCCAATCTTCCTCTTCTACTTGATTATGGTTGAGGGAGTATCCATAGGGATAATTTAGAGAAAATTGATAAATATGAAAAATGGGTCTTATATTTAAGACTAAAACCAACTCAACAATTAAGTCCTATATTAAAGACATGAGGAGTATATATTAACTACTTAACTTGGGATACAAATTATTCACAACTTTTTTTTAATTGTTAACTACTCCCCGTCCCTTTTTATAAGTAACGTAGATCAAAAAATTAATTAAAGATAATAAATAGGTAAAATTAAAAATTTATTCTTCAAAATACCCTTATTTATTGGGAGGGAAGAGAGTATTAAAAATATAATAAAAATTATTATAATAAAGAGAATTATGAAAGAGAAAGATAATCGTTTGGGAAATAAAATAATAAATATATTGGGTATTAAAATAAGTAATTAATAGTGATAAAATAGAAAATTTGCCATAAAAATTTAAGAAAACATGTAAGTGTTGCTTATATTTAAAGATAAGAAAGGAATAGTAGTTATTACTTATAAAAAGAGATGAAAGAAATACATTTCATTAGCTATCAACCTCTTTCGTCTAGTAAGTAACAATGCCACTCTTTTTATGTGGAAATGCTTAATTGCTAAACTTCAAAAAAGAATGACAAATTTTCAATCAATTTTACCAATTTCATAATAGAGATTAATAAGTCATGATTTCAATTCATGCACTTGGGAAAATGAGAAAAATCATGTCTTTGTGAAAATGTTTATTTTCAAAATTTTAGTTGATAATAACAAATTTTCAATCCATTTTAGCAATTTTAAAATAGAAATTTACACATCAACATTTACATGAAATTTCATTTATCGAAGTTATTAATAGCTAATGAAATATTGTCAGCAACTGTGTAAAAGTTGTAAATGACTTATTCTGAAAGATAAGAAGTTAACGTATAGAATTTTTAAAATGCAAGTGGTCATAAGATCAAATGCGACACTCACTATTTGCTCAAAGTATTCCTCCCACTAACAGCTAGCTTGCCCATAGACCGAGGGCAGTCCTAGTCATTCTTGGACGAAATAGCCTCATCACAAAAAAAATTTTCCATTGAAGCTTATGTTTGAGGTAGGTGAGCCGTCAAATGAACTTCCTGTTGAAATTTGAGTCTAAAGTAATTAGTCGCATGCTTTTGGCAAAAGTACTTTTAAGTTTTAATCTTGAATCTTAAATCTTTTAGTGATCTCCTGCAAAGAGTACTTGAAAATATTCTAAAATATTTTTGGTGTTAGACACTCTTTAAAACATTTTTAAGATTATTTTGAAATCCAGAGAAATAATTTTTTAATATAAAACTTGGGATGAATAAGGTCATATTTGACTAGGAATGAACTTACAGCAAATTGGAGCCAGCTTAGAGGATTTATAACGTGAAAAGTGAAGTATGAATTGGATAGGATTAGAGTCAATTTAGACTTGCACTAAACTTGGAATATATTCGAGTTAAATGTACTCTGAATATAGCATTGAAAATTTGACGCAACTCAAGTATGAGTAGAATAAAGTTTTACTTTCAATGAACTTAGAGTGAACCTGAGTAGAATACTAATGACACAAGATTTTAGAATCAGATAAACTTGAGTCTTTTTTAATTTGATTGAATCTTAGAGCTTATACAAGTCAAATAATCAACATTAGTATACAGAACTGAATGTGACTCGAGGTAGTTTTGACTTGCATCAAACTTGAGATATGTGCAATTCAACTTAAAGATAAAGAAATGTTGAAATTACGAAGTAACTCGAGGCTAAAAAGACTTTCACAAGACTTGGAGTTAACTCGAGTGAAAAAACATTTTTATATTATATCATATAATTTTATAAATAATTTTTTTACAAAATAAATATTTCTCTAATTTTGTTATCATCAAAACATTAGATTTATCAGTAGGATGACCTGTGTTCATGCAATTTGCTACTAGTTTCAACATGGTATGCTATGTTTTAACATTCCAATCCATTATAACTATCATAATTCAAGTCTTAACTAGTTCCTTAATCATGATTTAAAGTGAAATCAATCTTTCATAATTTCTTGAAAATTTTGAAAGCACCTTCCCTTAGCTTTCTTACTTCCAAAAATAACAAAATTCCAAGAACAACCCAATCCAACAACATCTTAATTATCACTTCCCTTGGCTCCGATTTTTAATCTTTTGAAACTTCCCCTCATGAAACCCTAAGCTTCAACCTCTCCTCTTGCTAAACTACACAATCATGAGAGGATTTATAAGCCATAAATAGGTTTAGAGAGAAAGAAATGGGAAGATTATATATCGGATCAAAAAATTTAATTCAGCTACTTTTTCCTTGATTGCCTTCCTCTCCTCTTCTTTTTTCCTTCTCTCTCTCTCTTCCTCTCCCTCCCTTTCATGTTCTCTCTTTCCTTTTTGGGTTGGTCGACCTTATGGACTAAATGAGGGAGTGAATGGGCCTTTTTTAGTTGGTTTCATTATTTTATAAATCAAATTTCATATTTTCTCATGTCCAGTTTTCTCATGACTTAAAAGGCCAAAGTTTCATAACGCATGTTGGCACAGACGACGGATGAGTGTCTGTGTCCCTTAATCATCATTCCTGGGTTCGATTTCATTGGAGGATGGGAATGAAACTGGTGTACTTGAGAGGGTAGCCCCTGTAATTGTGCCTCTGCAAGTCCCAAAAGATTAGTCTACTGCTACTCGAATGTGGATATTCCAGTGTTTCACCCAAAAAAAGAACAAGGCCAAAATTTCCTCTTATATTGCTCCATGCTCTTCCCAAATCAAATTATCACGCTTAACTTTTACTTCTTAACTAATGTTAGTTTAATCCTCTACTGATACTTTTTGAAATTCTTTAATTTTATGACCAATGTAAGACCACCAGAAGTTCACATTTATTAGGATATAACTCCCATTTCACATTTATTAGGATATAACTCCCATTTCACATTTATTAGGATATAACTCCCATTTTTTCTGAAATCTAAATTTGGTGTCTAAGTATTTTTCCTTCATTTTTTTGAGAAATTGCCCTATTATTAGATAAAATCGCATAAATATTCTTTAAACCAAAGTTTTTATCTCTTCGGGTTCCTAATCAATTAAGGAAGGATTTAAGCTTAGCAAACACATAATCTCTATTAATCCAAATGATCAATTCTAACAATTTGTGGTCAGTAGCTATTCATTTGAAAAATTTATTATTGTTAGTATGACTGGATACGTAAGAAGAGGCAAATTGGGTGTTA
This sequence comes from Neltuma alba, assembly GCF_004799145.2. Lineage (NCBI taxonomy): Eukaryota > Viridiplantae > Streptophyta > Magnoliopsida > Fabales > Fabaceae > Neltuma > Neltuma alba. The sequence continues at coordinate 25,316 of NW_021632207.1, read as the reverse complement.
ATAAAAATTTTGCAAATAATAAAGTAATCAAAATTAATTAATAAAATCATAGTCAAGTAGAGAAGATATCATCTATCATTTGAAGGAAGAATAAGAGAAAATAATATACACAAAGATGTATATTGGTTCCATCAAACCTAACCTGCATCTAGTCCCAAAGCTTCACTTGAGAGTTTCACTATAGATTCAGTGGGCTCTTAGAGTCATAGTACATCAACAACCTCTGTTCCAGAGACAACACCTCAATATCAAAAACAATCATTCCTTTTTATTGCATGTAAGAGTTCATCCCACTTAGAATTGTAGGATTCTAAGCAATAAATGAAGGTTTATTACAATTAAGTGAATTTTTCTTTCTTTAAGTTTCCATTATTTTTGCAAATTCTTTGAGGCCACTGGATATTTTACATAATGAAATTATTTCTTAATCAACCAAAATTCTAGAGTATTTCTTTTATTTTTAACAATAACTGAGCCTCAAATATTGCCCTAGATATTTTTCTCTACCTTTCATAAAATTTTTGGTAATTCTCTAAATTATTAGCATAATTTTCAAAATTACCTTTCCATACCTGTAATTTTTGAAAAGGGAGAATGATTGTGATTTACCCAAGAAGGAAGTTAATTGCTAAAAAAAATCCAAACGTTAAGTGAGCAACTGAAACCTGTTATTATTTTCTGACTTGAAATTTGTCATTATAAACTATACTCAGTTGAAAGAACTCGCTATGAATATGTTTTTTTTGTTGAGATTTTATTGTAATTCTCCCTCTTGAAAATGATGCTTTTTCCTAACTCAAGCCAGAAGTAATACAGCATTTGCATTTGTGTGCCAACTATTTTATTCGGCACTTGATTTATCCTGAATCAGGTATTTAGCTTTTATTTGGAAAGGCTGGGTGTTACATGATTTCCAAGCAAAAAATGCAAGAATAAAACCCTATTGTTGCTTCTCACCAACTAAGCACACTTTTCCCTCCCCTTTTCCTCACCCCCCTTCCTTTCCCAGTTCCCCTTCCTTCCAAAAAACCGAGAAGAGCCTCTCCAGCATCGCCTTCTCCCTCAAAAACTTTCCGCTCCCAGGCATAAAGATCTAATTCTATCTCTAACTTCCAATCTCACTTAAAATGTCCTATTCCTCGTTTCAATATCAAATCACGTCTTTTCTAAATCTCAATAACTCATTTGAATCAAACAATTAACCCACCATTGTTCAAATCAATCAAAATATCCACTTCCCCAATTTAATATTTGGACTCAAATGTCTTAAATACTCATTTTCAGTTTTCAAACTTCAGTAAAAATCCAAAACCACGTGTATCAAAAAAAAATCCAAAACCATAAAAAATTAATTCTACCTCCAATAAACATAACACAATCATTAAACTTAAGTTTGACAAGTATATTGTCATATTTAATCATAACCCTCTTCTAACCTTCAAATCCTAACTCTAAACATTTCAAATAATGTAATAAAAAATTCTAAACTAATTAAATGTAGGAATTCAGTTGTCTCCACAAATTTTATCATCCCCATTTGCTGAGAGTCTATACTTCCTCCATGTCTGAAACTTCGAACTTTGCTCTGAACAAAATTTATATTACCTTATATCTTTTATATAAGAACTAGTTGACTAATTTAGAAAGATTAAAAAAATTATTAAATTATTTTAAAATATTTATATTTATCATTTTTCTCTAAACTAATTTACATCACTTATGAATCAATATATAATCTAATGTTTACATAAGTATTTTAAAGAGATCATGTGATAGGGTACCAAATGTGTAATTAATTTGTGAACCTGATTTTATTTCATTAGTATTTATTTTAGTGGGTCTGGTTGTGGTTTTAGTGGGCAGTTTAAGGGAAGCACAAGTTTAGGAGCCAGCGGAGTGTGTTAGGATTAGGATTATTTACTGAGTCAAATGTTTTATTTTAAATATTTTTATGGGAAAATTAATCTTTTGGTCCCTATAATTTTTACTCATTTGTAACTCAGTCCCTATACTTTGACTCGGTGTAACTCAGTCCCTCTAGTTTTGACTCAGTTGTAACTCAGTCCTTGAAGTTTGACTTACTACAACTCAGTCCCTATAGTTTTAACCATTTTATAATTTAGTCCCTCCTTTTATTAGATATATAATTTTATTTTTCAAAAACACAAGGACTAAATTATAAAATATACAAAACTATAGGGAACGAGTTGCAGTGAGTCAAATTTCAAGGACTGAGTTACAACCGAGTCAAAACTAGAGGGACTGAGTTGCAGCGAGTCAAAGTATAGGGACTGAGTTATAAATGAGTGAAAACTATAGGGACCAAAAGATTAATTTTCCCTATTTTTATTAAGTTTCTTATTTTCCTCAGGCATGTGTTAGTGGGCCTAAATTTTAGGGACTCGTAGTCATTTCTCCGTTTATAAATAGGGAAACTTAGAGAGAAGGACCTAGTGGCAACAATATTTATGGAGAAAGATCTAAAAAATTGTATTTATTTGGAAGGACCAAATACTCAAATATAAATTTAAAATTACCAATTTGCCCTTAACAAAATCCCATATAACACCTCCCACCACCTCCTATAATTTTCCTTTTTTTAACAAAATAATTAAAGTTTATTCAGATTAATTCAAACTAATTCGAATTACAAAGTTACGAAACAATTCTAACTAATTAAATTAAATTCAATTAATAAGTAAGACTAACTAATTTATTTGTCCATCATCTTAAAAAAAAAAACTCTTTTTTTGGGCTTCCTGAATGATGAGCCAATCAAAATCATATAGTTGAATTAAAAATTAAAAAAGTTATATAATAATATATGATATAATTAATAAGAATAAAAAAATCATGTAGGTTTAAAAATGAATTTTCTTACTTAGATTATTATAACTATTTTTATTATGACAAATATTTATTGATATAATGAATTTCTTGTGTCATTTTTTATTTTAAATTTTAAATTTTATTAAGTAAGATGATTCAACTTATTCAAATAAAATAATAGTATGAAATGGATAAGCAAAAATATGGAACAACTTTTTTTTTCTGTGAATGGTAGAATTTTATTGCGTTGCACATTTTTCAGAAAGCTTACAAAAAATTCTTAATTAAAAATAATAGAAAAATAAATTAACTAGTGTTGGCTATTAATTTAATTAATTAGAATCAGTGTTTGACCTTGAAATTTAAATTAGTTTGAATTAATTCAAATAAAATGTAATTATTCTACTAAATGATATGAAAATTATAGGGGGTGGTGAGAGAATATAGGGATTCCGGTGTGACTAAGGGTGATTTTAGTCTTTTTAAGTTTATATTTTAATATCTAGTCCTTCTAAATAATTAAGGTTTTAAATATCCTTTTTAATAAATACTCCTCCAGTTCTTAATATAAGATCCATTTAACTAATTTGATTAGATTAAAGAAGTTAAGTGAGTTAGTTAATTATAAGAAATGTGACGCATTTTTCCTAAAACACTATAATCATCTTTTTTAATACCCCCTCTCCCTCTTCTACTTGATTATGGTTGAGGGAGTATCCATGGGGGTAATTTAGAGAAAATTAATAAATATGAGAAATGGTTCTTATATTTAGGATCACAATCAACTCAAGAATTGAGTTCTATATTAAGAATCGGAGGAGTATTATTTTTACTTGGTCCCTCCCTCTAATTCTCCCTTATAAATATTGAGGCTCGATGCATGTAAATGTCTGGAAATATAATCGGTATTTGTTTTGTGAGCGGAGATTCTCCAAGGCTTTATTGGTTATGAGTTAAAATTCTGCTCATTCCGGTGAAGATTTTCCTTCATCTTTATTAATTTGTGAAATGGGATTCTGATCTCACAGTTTAAGAAAGATTTTCCTTCCTTATTTCTCTCTGCCGATTTTGGATCCTACCGTCATGTAACATACGATATAATTAAATAATTTAATAATTTTTAATTAATTAATTAGGTCTCACAGATTAAAGGTAGTACTATTATAAAACTCTCATTTAGTGAAAAAAAAAAAGGTCGTACAATAAGTATTGCGGTTAGGACTTAGGAGAATTTCTGAATCAGAAAGAGAACATTGTGGGGCCCGTGCCTGACAGAAAAGAGGAGAGAAGGAGAAGAGGACGGCGTCACGGGTGCAGGAGAAGGAAAATGGAACCAAAGGGGAATAATGGTCGGGATTCCTGTCGCTCTTATCTTATTTTTTTTTAATACTTCCTTTGTATATGCTATTTATTATTTATTTTTTTAAAATTTTGGTTTGAGGAAGAGTGGGCTTTTTTACCAAAATAAGATAAACAGTAAAACTATATACCAAAATATTATACTTTTGAAACTATTTACTAATATACTGCACTTAAAATCGTTCTTGGCAAGAACGACTTTCAAATTACACACAAGTCATTCTTAGCATGAACAATTTCACTTTTTAATTTTTTTTAAACCAAAAGGAGAAATCATTCTTGGTGTGAACGATTTTACTTTTTGCTATTCACCACCATGCGTCTGAATTTCTGCCAATTATGTGTGCAAAACCATGCGTCTGAATTTTTGCCAATTATACGTGCAAGACCAACCAATTATGCGTGCTCTATAAGCATATCTGACAATGCATGCGAGAATCCTGTGAGACTACAATATATGGCTTTATATATATTATATGTGAATTCCTTCTCTTCACACCTTACGCTTCATTGCTCTTCACTTCTTCTTCTTCTTCTCACTTGTTGTTTCATTTTCATTATTCTCCTGTACTATTATTTTTTCACTCTTGTTTCCAAACAAAACAAGCTCTTTTACTGCTGCTGTGGGTATGTTGTTTCTCTTCTATTTTTATTTTAAAAAATTTACAGTTGTGATATACAATTTGATTTTTCATCCATACTACGCTTGATGAGTTAATATTTCATTGTTCTAATTTTTAGGAAGTGAGTGGTGGGTTCAACAATCTGGAATATTTGTACTCTTTCTAAGCTATGTGCCTCTTATTTTAATAGTAAAACTATCATCTGTTATATTGTTTTAAGATGTTAAGATTTTGATATAAGCTTCATTTTTCTTGGTATATGATTATTATTTTTTCTTATGAAAGTATACTTCTCGAGAAGTTTAAATTTGGTAAGATAAAATTGAAAAATAATTATATATACGCCCTAAATATCAAATATGTAGTATATATTAAGTTGGTAAATTAAAAATAAAAGTGTTCTACCGACTTCTAATGAACTATTGTTTTCATATATTTTTTAGGTAAAAATAAGGTGTAAGCAATGAAACATTGAAATGAATGAAGAGCACTCATAATTTCTTTTTTTCATTTTGCCTTTTCCATGCTATTTGTTATGCTGTATTTTTTAATTGATGATGACATGTCATGATATGAGTGTTTTGAATCAAAAATAAAATACTCTGACTATCATTCTAGTTTGCATCAATTACATAGAGCTTTTTTCTATTTTAAAAAATACAGTTTAGTCCAATTAGTTAACACTGTTAATAGAAGTATTCTAAAAAGATTCTAAAAATATTATTTTTTAACTGAAATTTATATTAAAATAAAATTTATTTACTATTTTACTTCTGATTCTAATAAAGTCCTAAATTATATTTTTATAGTTACATTAATTTCAATCAGTTAAGGCAAACATAAAAGATTTGATTAAAATTTTAGTTAATTTTTTATAATAAATATATATTTAACTAATTATGTTTATAAATCTTTGTAATAAAGAAGTGTTTAAAAGTTTTGAATTATAAATTGAAATAACTTATAAAATGTTTTAAACTTATATCATTTAAATTCTATGATAAATAAAAAGTAGGAATTTGAAATATATTTTTACAATTTAAAAGAAATCAAAGTAAATAATTTTTATTGAATGTGATAAACTAGAGAAAAAATCTTTATTTTTGAACCCTTCATTTCAACCCAATGGTCTAAAAGAGTTTAGCCCAATTAAGTGTTTAATTTCATGCAACAAATTAATATTTATTAAATTAAATTTTACAAAAATAATGAAATAATAAATAGGTATTATAAGGTATAAATAATATATGTATGCATAAAATAAAAAAAATCTTCATAATATGTTATTATTAAACTAATAGTACAAGAAAGAAGTCTAATATTTAAAAAAATATTTGTTTAATGGATTTTATATAGTGCAATAATATATTAATTAATACTTGATATAAATAAAATTATAGAAATAGAAAAAGAAACAAAAGGAAAAAAATCTCTATTTCTTAAACTTATTTATTTATTTTAATTGCAAATAAATAATTTACAAAAATGATTAAATTACTAAATTTGTAATCAAGTTTGTTTACTATACTTTAACAGATTTTGACAATAATAGCAATAACACATCTTTTATAGTAGTTTCTAATTTGGAATTATGCAATTTTTATTATATATTTTTTCCCCTTAGATATGGATTTCATTATGTGTTTGGTTATATAGGATATTCTAAGCTAATAATAAATATTGATTTTGCAAAAAGGTAATGGTATAGTGGAGTTAATTTATTTGTATAACTTAATCTTGCTTGACTAATGATTATAATGAAATGATTAGGAAGTAGAATGGATCATAGAAAGGAATTCATGTGTGTATTCACAAATGGATGAATTTTTAATGGCACAGCCGGTGTAACATTTGAGTTTGATAATGTGAAAATTATCAAAGTTGATGAAAACATTACCTTGGGCAAATTGAAGCAAGTTATTGGACAAAAGTTGCGACTTCCTCCCCATCAAAACGTGACAAGTTTAGTATATAAGTATCCTACATGCATAAATCCACCACAATAAAAAGCATGCAATTTGGAAGATGACACATATATAAAATAAATGTGGCAAGTGACTAGAAGATTTTCAACTCAATTAACATGTGCAGAGTTGTATGCTAACACATGTGATTTACCAGATAATGGCCATGTTGAGTCATAACCCATGGGTGATTATGTCGAAAATATGCTCCCATCAAGTAGCAATAGGGTGAACATGATGGAACAAGAATCTATGTTTAGTGATCACATGGAAAGTTTCCAACCATTTGAACTCCCCATAGATGGTGGGAACATTGTATCATCATGTTCTCTTCCTCACGTAAAAGATATCATGGATGAATCGAAGGATGAGGAAGAATATGATTCTTATTTAAATGCTGGTAATGGGGATGATAATGGTGACAATGACAATGAATATGACGAGATGAACGAGCAAAATTAGGTTGCAAATGCTTCCTTGTCACAAATTCATGTTGAGTCAGTTACAACTCTTGAATTTGGTGAACTAGAAGATATTCTGCATGTTAGTGATAATGAAGAGTTAAATGTTGGGAAAATATTTAGTAGTGTCCAAGTTTTAAGACTTGCAGTCAAGCTATATTCTGTTCGTGTTCATCATAGATTTAAGGTCTATTATTCTTGTAAAAAGTATGAAAAATATCGTTGTGTTAACTATGGAGAAAATTGCAATTGGAGAGTGAGGGTCTGCAAAAAGAAAAGCAGGAACTATTGGCAAATTACAAAATATGGGGGGCCTCACGTATGCTTGAGCATGTCTAACTCAAGAACATCCAAAGTTGGACGTAGATGTTATATCATCCTGCATTGTGGCAATGGTAACTGACAAACCAGATGTGAAAGTGTCACAAATTATTGAGAGGATGCAATCAATGTTTGGTTATACTGTGTCATATAGGAAAGCATGGAGGGCAAAACAATTAGCAATTGCGATTGCCTTCGGAAATTGGGAGACCTCATATTCCTTGCTCTCAAGATGGTTAGCTACAGTTCAACACTTCATGCCTGGGTCATGCATATATTTTTCAAACAAACAATGCTCTCAAGTCAATACAAACGTTCAACCAATTGAAATGTTTCATTGTGTTTTTTGGGCATTCAAGCCATGCATAGATGCATTTCCGTATTTAAAGCCCATTATACAAGTTGATGGAACATTCTTATATGGAAAATACAAGGACACATTACTTGTGGCAATATCACAAGATGGCGATTGAAATGTTGTGCCACTTGCATTTGCTATAGTTGAAGGGGAAACAAGATCTGCTTGGGCATGGTTCTTACACCTTGTGCGCCAATGTGTTGTAAAAGATAGAACAAGAATTTGCTTAATTTCATATAGACATCATTCAATTTTGGCCGCTGTTGCTCAACCCCAAATTGGATGGCAACCACCACATGGACATCATGTTTTTTGTCTACGACACGTGGCTTCAAATCTTCACAAAGCACATGGAACAAATTGGTTAAAAGAGAAGTTTATAAATATCGGTGAGATTCCTTGTGCTTTTTATGATCTTATAACTATATAATTTTATAATCATTCTAACAAGTGCTAATAATAATATGTAGGGAATGCTTATGAACGTCATGTTGTTGATAGAGAAGTAGCAGAAATAGCATTACACCATACTCCTGCAGCTAGATGGATCAGAGCCATCCCAAAAGAGAAATGATCACGTGCATATGACCTTGAAGGTCTTCATTTTGGACACATGACAACCAATCTTGCAAAGTGAATGAATAATGCATTTAAAGGTGTTTGAAGTCTACCAATAACAGGTTTAGTTAAGACAACCATGTATAGAGTTAATAATTATTTTGTCAAACGTGCCCAACAAGTTCATGCTCAAATTATGGTTGGTAAAGTATTTTCTGAGACAATGACAAAGAAGTTAGATATAGCAACACAAAGTGTATCTGCATGTGTAGTTCGAGATTTTAACAGAATAGCAACATCATTTGAGGTTATGGAGCTATATAATGTTCGATGTTGTCAATTTCGTCAGTGTTGCAAGGTGAATTTGATTGACAGAAAATGTGATTGTGAAGAGTTTCAAGCAGAAAAGTTTCCTTGTATGCATGCCATTACTGCTTGTGCACGAGTAGGCATACACCATTTACAACATGTGGATCCTGTTTTTCGGTTGGAAACCATGCAAATGGTTTATAATAATGAGTTCCAACCAGTGGGAGATGAGATATACTAGCCACAGATTGATTGTCCTCTTCTAATACCTAACCCATCAATGATTAGAGATAGAGGACGTCCTCGCTCAATTCGAATACGAAATGAAATGGATTGGACCACACCTAATGAACCTAACAAGTGTGGATTATATCAACAAGTTGGTCATAACCGTTCTACTTGTCCACAAAGTGTAACATCTCGACAATAAATTATTTATTTCACTTTTTGTAATAAAAATATTATGTTTTATGAAGATTATATTATAATTAGTTTGATTTCTTTTATATTATTTGGAATTTTTCATTTACCTTATGCAGAGACATTTTAAAATGGCACAACTTCCAAAAGAGGTGATAAATGTTAAAAGCAATCTCACCCAAGAGGGGGTGAATTGGGTGAGTTAAATAAAAATTGGGAAATTAAAAACGAGACAATATCGGAAACAGAGAGTTAGAGTTAAGAAGGATTTCACCGCAGAGGGGAAGACACAAGATTTATACTGGTTCGGTCTTAACCACTTGACCTACGTCCAGTCCTCAGAACACCTCTGAGTATTTCACTATCTTTCAAGATTGATCGGGCTCTTGGTGCCTCAGTACAGTAATTGAATCACTCAATCACTCTCCCTTACTCCCGTAAGGATACAAACCCACTTAAGAGTCCACACTCTTGAGTATCACTCAATAGTGATTAATAAAGGATAGATATCGACTCTCTTACAGAGTGAAATTTAATGATGAACACTGACGCTCAGTAATGTTGAAGAAACAGAGTATTGAATGCTAGACTTAATAATCACAGATGGTAGTTCCGGTATTCTATCTTCTCATTAATGCTTCTTCGCGCCTTTTATAGTTGAGATCGTTAAGTAACCATTAGACGGAAGAACTTCTAGACGTTGTGACTCCGTTTGTGTGTTTAGGCAGTTCCAACGGTTCCTCCATTAATGCGTCTGAGCTTTCTGACACTGTAGGTTACAGGTTACGTAATCCCGTTGAAGAGCCGTTGTGATTTCTCTTAGTAATCTGCATCCATATTTTAAACTTAAACAAGTAAGAATAATGCGGTGTAAGCTTTAGTCACAGATCAGGAGTAATGACTAATTGATTATTCAATGATTCTAGATAGAATGAATTATCCGTAAAAGTTGCAGAAAGAAATTCTGGACATGGTTGATCGAAGTGGTGATCGATTACTGATTGATCGATTTGGTTATCGAAAAACAGAGAGAGAAATTTTTGATTAGTTGAAAAGGTTTATCGATCAGATGATGGAACAATGGTTTATTGATCAGGTGATCGATAAAGTGCAACAGGAAATCTTAGGTTGATATGTAAATCAGAGTTCCTTTGAATATACACCACTTAGTAAAGTAATCATGAGGATTGAGCAAGCAAAAATCTTGGAAGTGAGTAATCAAGTGAGTATGAGAAATGTTATAGCTTGCTGAAATTAAACTGACAGAAATCAAATGATCGATTAGTTTACCGAGTAAAGATTGATCGATCAATTTATCGATAATTCAAGTGTTACAGAATTGAAACTTTAGTGCATGTTGATCGAACACACTATCGATAAGATTGTGATCGATAATGTTATCGATAAGAGTCAAGTGTGAAACTTTCAGTGAGAAACAGGAATTTCAAGAATTATCGAATGAGTAATCGATCAAGGCATGTTAGATCAATTTATCGATAAACGGTGAAGTGAAGAGTTTGTTCTAAAGCTGTTTATCGATCATGTTATCTGAAAAAATGTTAAGTAGGAAAGCTTAATCATCGATAAGGTTATCGATAATTTAGTTTTAAAGAAAACTAAGTAGAAGCAATCGGCACATAGATTATCGATTCTTTTATCGATAATTTGATGATTGATAACGTTATCGATCAATAGTCTATAATCAGTACCTGCATTTAAGAAGGTTAGAGCTCAATGTTCGATCATATTATCGATAATAAAATGATCGATAATGTGATCGATAAACAATGCCAGAATCATTATTAAAAACAGGTAGAGTGTCTTACCATTTATTGATGTCGTTATCAATAACTTATTTATCGATCACTTGATCGATAAGATCAGTCCAGATTCACTTCTTTTTATCTGTCACTTGTTCGATCATCTGGGATTATCGATTAAACTATCGATAACTGACAATTACCTTCTATGACTTTTACGTTAGCGATGATCGATCATTTTATCGATCAATGAATTATCGAACATCTCATCCATTAAAATACTTGACATAAATCTGATTTATACTGAATAATTATTTGACAGCTTATCGATAAACATTTGATCGATCAACATACTTAACCAATTTAATCTAACTTTGTTATCATCAAAACCATAATCCTAACAATAAATCCTGGCCCAGAGGATAACTTTCTTTTGTACTTGCAAACCCAATATATTTCTAAACATGTGTAGAATGATAATGTAAGTAAAATCTATTTCTTATATATTATTTCATTGATGTTTCCATAATAATATTTTTTCCCTTTTCCACTATAGGTTAACAGGGTCCTACACACTAGACGAGTCATGCACGCTAATCAAATGATTGACCCACCTAATCAAATAATTGAATCTTATATTAGTTGGATTTTATGGCGCTGCTTGTGTAGGACAGTTTGATTATGATCGAGGTTTGGTCTCAGTACTTGTTGAGAGGTAGCGTCCTGAGACTCATACATTTCACACTACATGTGGAGAATACATCATAACATTAAAGAATGTAGCTAAACAATTGGGCCTTCCATGTGAAGGAATGACTGTTATTGGCCGAACTGACTTTAATTGGCAAGACATGTGTGAATGTTCTCTAGGTATTACATCATCTGCAAATAGACTAAGTGGGCAGTGACTACTTATAAGTTGGTTGGAAGAGAACTTTAATCACCTACCTGATAATGCGGATGATGTACAAGTTTAACAATTCACTCTTGCATATATCCTCAGGTTGATTGGCAGATATCTCATGCCCGATAGATCAGGTAGTAGGGTGTATCTAATGTACCTTTCACTACTTTATGATTTATAAGAAGCTGAAAAATATAGTTGGGGATCAGTAGTTTTAGCTCACCTATACAGAGAATTATGTAATGCTACTAACCCAACTGACGATGGGATTGGAGGATGCTTATCATTACTTCATTTATGGGCATGGGATCGTTTTCCTATGCTAGCACCACAATAACCTAGGTATCCAGATCCATAATCTGATATCTACCCTCTCTTACCTTCTTTGGGTTTTAGGTATGTTAAATTTATTCACCAACTATTTGTTATGCTCTTATATTATTAAAATTATATAATTTTTAACATTACTTTTTTTGTAATAACAGATGAAAAAATGTGAGACAAAACCCACGTCCACTTGCTGCATCTTTAATCCGATATAGGAGCTTTCTAGATAAAATGACCGGTGATGAGATAATATGACAGCCATATGAATCTCCTTATGTGCACCAATTGATTCGTGAGTATTGCTTGGCAACACCCGAAATTTGGCGTGCTTCAGTTCCTTTAATATGTTTTAATATTATAGAATGGCATCATCCTAACCGTGTACTACGGCAATTTGGTTGTCAGCGACCAATTCCTTCCATGCCTGTTTATTTGAGAAATTACCACACGATCCAATTACAAGGTAAAACAACTACAAATTGGATTGATAAATACGCAGACTTCATTCAAGCATGGGATAGATGGCTTTAATGCTCCTATGGCATTTGATGAACTTGATCAAACATCTCGGTACATGCAATGGTATTGGAGACATACAAGACGATGGATTCAACATATCAATGGCGATACAGGTCGTGCGGTAAGTTTTTCATCTTTTCACGATTAATATCATTTTCTTTTATACAAAAAGTGTTATTATCTTATATCTTATTATTTTTTTCAGTCTGATATAGTAGAGGAGCTATACAGGCTTTCAATTAATTCTCGTTCAACATGCCCTAGTTGTGTTGATTATCGAGACAGGGTTGTTCACGACCAACGTAACATTTTACTTGCACTTAGAGAATAATGTTTTAATATGAACCCTTAGCCCGCTCCACCAACAATTGAGTTGCCTCGGCCACAAATTCCTCATGATAGACCGAGCAAGCGACACGGTGGTTACTTGTCTACCCAACCTATAATTGAAAATGAAAATGTAAGGGAACAGGAACCTCCAATTTTTACTCAAGCTTCTGGCATATCACCGTCACCATCATACCCCTTCACCTCTGTCGATCCTACACAACTTGAGTCTCATTACATGGCACCCTTATCATCATCCCCTTCCAACTCAGCCAATTCTTCTCAATTTCAACCATTCATGACTTTATTAGATAATCCTACATTATTTTCAGCTGAATACAATGCTTCTACTTTTGAACATGGTGGACCATTAAATGAAGCATTTGTCACTCCTTGACAATCTATACATTTAAATGAATCACCTTGGTTTGATTTGAACACGCCAACTATACAAACAAATGATACATTTGAATCTCAAGAAATTGACATGCAACAACAACGCCCACAACGTATGAGAAGAAGGCCAAGATGTGGTACTGGAAGTCACTATCAGTAAGGTGGAGAATTTTTTCTTTATAAACTTAAACTTTATTTATTACTTTTTATTTTTAATTAATATACATCTTGTACTTATTTCACAATTAGTTTTAACATCATTATAACATTTTTTTTCTCATTATTTAGTCATGATTTTGTCATTCAAATGATTGATAAATCATTATACTAATCATTTTAATCAGGAGAGAAGGGGAGAAGTCATTCAACAACAGATGAAGTTTTGAAGTTGTTCACCAGAAGAACGATTTTCATTCACCTCACGCACATCGAGGACAGATTATGAAGAAGTTGTTCACTAGATAAATGACTTTAAAAATTATTCACTTGAAGACCGATTTTAAGTGTAACATATTAGTAAATACTCTTAAAAGTGTAACATATTGATATATAATTTTACTACTTGTAGTATTTTGGTAAAAAAGCCTGTCGTGTGGCATTTGTTCCGTTTGACAAAAAATCAAGTATTGGGCATGTGCTTTTTATGCATGTGACCAAAATAATAATAATAATAATTTAGTCTTACAACTTAATTGTTACAATTAAAAATTTACAATCAAAACATAACTTTTTTTGTTACGTACTGTTTGGTTTGAGAAAGATAAAAAGAAGATGAAATGATAGAAAATTTTATCAAGCTCTATTTGAAAAAAATTTAAAAACTGGGGTTTTTAAATTTTAATCCAATATAAGTCAGATGAAGTAATATTTACTATATATGTTGTAGCCTCACGAGAGCATCGTCGGGGATTCTTATTTTTGCATGCAAGGTAGAAAGTGAAATGATTTCACTTTTTGATTTAAAAAAAATTTAAAAGTGAAATCGTTCACACCAAGAATGACTTGTATATAATTTGAAAGTCGTTCTTCCCAAAAGCAATTTTAAGTGCAACATATTAGTAAATAGTTTTAAAAGTGTAGCATTTTAGTATATAGTTTTACTGTTTTGTCGTATTTTGGTAAAAAAAGCCGGAAGAGTGCGGAACCCGGGCCATTGCTCTCGCCATTCACCAATTCACATTTTGAACCGATGCTTCCTTTTTTTTTTTCCTTGCTCTTTATTTATATATATAATCCTTTAGTTGAAAAAAATTATTTAAAATACTTTTATTTAATGTCACCAAGTCTTATCATTAAATCTTCTTTTTCTTTCTTTTTTTCTAAAATATGAATTGGGATTATGTCCTTAAATTTTAATCCATTTTGAGCAAATTCTCTAAAATCAATTATCATCAAATAATCCTATTAAATTTAACATAATATTAATAAATATATATTACATTCATTTATGTACTTCTTCACAAAATAATAATTAATGCCTTAGCAATATAATAAGACCAATTATTTTTATTAGAATTTTCCCCTTTAATTTTTAATCATATTCCATTATTTTCTCAATTTCAATTTTTATATGTTTCTAGATTTTAAATAGGGAGAATCCCATAAAAAAGTTTGAAATTTCTAAATCAAAAATAATGAATTTCTACAAAAAAAAAATATGTTGTTATTTATAAATTCAGTGTTATCAAAACCTATTAATGTATTGTTTCCAAACCTGATTTTTGATTTAATAATTTCAATCTTTTTCATGAAATGAAGTTTGAAATTAGTAAATCTCAAATAAAAAATTTCTATCTAAATGTATTGTTATTTGTACGTAAGCTAAAATAATAGAATTGCACCTAGGTTCATATCAAATTTATTCTTGGGTTGAGTTGGCTTATTCTCAACGTCATTATTACTCGTGTGGACTTGAATTTGAGGTTTGACTATTATTAATGCTCATGAAAACCAGAGATTGAATAGAAACTGACCACAAGCAATCCTTTCATAAATGCTCGTGTTGTTGGTTTAACTTTTGATTCTTGATCATAATCATAAAAACCAGAGACACCCTTTCATCTAAAATTACAAAAGTGAAAATTGACTTTTTCAAATATTTTTGCAATCATAAGTAGGAATCTAACATTCCTATTTTTAGGCCGATTATCTGGTTTCTGTTTCAATTGGAGTTGTTCAAATTTAATATTTTGAATTAAACCGACTTGAGTAACAATAATTTTAGATAAAACTCAAGCAATTTTTATTTTTGTTTCATCAAAATAGGGGATTATAATACATAATTAATTATGCATGCTCCAAATAAGTTATTTACCAATCCAATTTCAAAGTTCATTGTAACAGTTTATACTTCATAGCAAAGAAAATTATCTGAGAACATATCATAAAGGAGAAATAAGCTCCAATAATTATGCAAATAAACAAACAATAATTATTTCCATTTTCTTTTAAGAAGCAAACCAACGTGCCAAACCCTTTGGTTCAGATTAATACTCAGTAATATCAACTATATGAATTTGCAGAGACCAACAACCTCAATTTTCTCATCAACAATCACTTGCACTTTGCTCTTGAAAGTGCTTAGAGGAGTCAAAGCCTCTAACTGGATTACAAATCTTTACTGCTGCATCCAAAATCTTGAGGACATCACACTTAAGATGGCCCCAGAAATACAGGTTTCCATCCTGAATTGGCAGAAATGGCATATAAGATCAATTACAAAAACCTGTTAGCTAACCTAGTACACTCTCTATCTCGTAAGAAGCTGGTATGAAGGCAAATCTTCTAGTCGTGTAATATCTTCAAGGAGAAGTTCTTTCTCTAGCTGGTGACGCGTCGCTTTCATCACTCTCTGTTCACAACATAAAAAAAATTAAAATAGCCGTAGTCACCATCACCAATCACCAAGAATCAAAATATGAAAATCTATGTCAACTGCTCTGGAGAAAAATCGGGGGTTTCTATAAATCAACCTCGGTTCAAACAATCACTATGGTTATTTCTCCATGATCCTTAGGACGACAAAAGTTAACCTAAAATTATGATGGCCTTAACAAAAATCTTCTCTCTTCATTTGCAAGAGTTATTGCCCTCCGCGTTAAGATTTACGCCTCACTGTATTTTTCAAAGTTGATATTTAGTTTTTCTTCCCACACATCATTATCGATACAGACCTCAAAATCACTTTTAACCATTTATCTCCCTTGATGTTCTCAAAAATCTACACGTGCACACCTCCTAGTTTCAATATATACTTAACTCTCTCCCTAAGTAACACCAAAATTGCTAGCCAACCATGCATTACGTTGACACAAAAATGTGCTTTTAGAAACTCAGAACCCAATAGCCTAATCACATATCAATGCAGCACAAGTAACCAAAAGTTAGTGCTCAAAAACTTAAAGGAGGTTAGTGAAAAATTGTTGAAACCAGAGAGAGCACGATGGCAAGTTTTTGGAACCTCATGGAAAGTGAATGCAATTTTCGCAAAATTTTAAATTCACATGACTTTTGGATTTTCCTCTTTCTACCAGAAGCATTCAGACCAGATAACACTTACATTAAAATCCATGTATGATGCTCGCATGGTAAGCCATTGATGAT
This sequence comes from Neltuma alba, assembly GCF_004799145.2. Taxonomy (NCBI): domain Eukaryota; kingdom Viridiplantae; phylum Streptophyta; class Magnoliopsida; order Fabales; family Fabaceae; genus Neltuma; species Neltuma alba. The sequence continues at coordinate 8,278 of NW_021632207.1, read as the reverse complement.
CCATCAGCTTAAAAGTTATGCAATAGAGTAGATCAAAAGCTGATTCATTTTCTGTCAGACGATAATGAAAGAATGTAGTTACTTTGAACAGCTAACTAGATGTAATAATTAAACAAAGTTTCAGACCTTGAAGAGAAAAGTTCGCATAAAAATATTTTTCTTATTCTGGCTAATTGCTGTACACATTGCATATTTGGAAGTCCCATAAAGTGTTACAGTTTAGATGTTAGTATTCAAATATGACCAAATTCAGATCCTACCCCTTTTCTTCCATCATAGAAGAGGGACGAAAAAATCGAAGTACAAAAATACGCATAATACAGGCTACCTGCAAGAAGTTTTAGGAAAGTTGCTCCCACCATTGTCCGGGGCTTGACTGTATAGCCAAAGCATATTGTTAACAATTAATATCATAAACTGAATTCAGTTCTTGAACGAAACAAAATTCAACTCAACTCATCGCTTTGAAAAGACATCAATTGTACATCAGCCTGCATAAAAAGAAGTGTAGCCAGACTCTCTCTCTGTTTTTTTTTTTTTTTTTTTTTACTTTACTGATACCTATATCTCACTCCGTCTTGCTACTTCGGATTGCCCCAAATGACTTGCGTCACAAGAGATTTATTATATGCAAATTGCCAATAACAATATCAATCCACCACAAAATAAAAAAAAATCTCTCCAATGAGCAGATCTAAAGCGTTAAACTACTATATATGGCACCACCAGGACGATGGAATTGATGAATTTTATGAATATAGTATTTATAATATAGGAAAAATTAATCTTTTGGTCTCTATAATTCTCACTCGGTTGTAACCCAATCTTTGAATTTTGACTCAGTCCAACTCAATTCTTGAACTTTAACTCAGTACAACTCAATCCATATAGCTTTAACTAGTTTAAAATATTGGCCCTTATATTTTAGAAAATAAAATTATATATTTCATAAAACCCAAGGATTAAATTTTCAAATGATTAAAACTATAAAGACTGAGTTACAACGACTTAAAGTGCAAGGATTACAACTAAGTTAAAAATATGGAGACAAAATGATTAATTTTCCTATATATGTGTGTGTGTGAGCATTTCATCTCTAACATCACAAGATAATATTATATCATAAAGCTTGTTTATCCTTTGAAAAAAATTTCTAATAAGCTAGAAAATATGAAATCTAAATCTAAATATGTGAAAACGAATCTAATAAATTTACAATTCTTAGTAGTTGAACACATGCTTAATCCTCCAGTTTGATCTGGTTTTGATAAGTTCTTGATCAAGTTTGACCAATTCAACGGCACCATTTATAGTCTATGACTGGATTAGGCAGTAGTTTAGCTTTCAGGTACAAATGACAGGTTACGTCTGGTTTTCTCGAAAATGGAAACCAGCAAAAGCATCTTCATTCATATCATCATATAAAACTCTAAACACTGGTGAAAGCCAAAGATCACATTTTGTTTGAGTTCTGCTTGGTGCAGTACTATACATTATCATAGTTCAAAAAAGGAAAGTGTTAAAAAGCCCAGAGGCATTTGATGAACAATGATAATAATAAAAGGTTATGGTAACAGAAATGAAAACCTGCTTCAAGATCAAGCATTTGGATTAGCATAAAGGTGATGTTCACACCAGCAACAGCAAATGGATATTCCCATGCTGATCGTTCTCCTTCCTGCTTCCATAAAAGGTCCTGGAAGGATTTCTGCAATACAAGAAGTTTTACTTCTTTGACAAAGACATGAATAGTAAACACTACTGTCACTTTAGGGTCATGAAATTTTACTATTCTTTGGGGATTTTGACTATAATAAAGCAACAGAGAAACATCATGCATGGACCAATGATCAGAAAGATGCAAGGAACACACCTACGATCCCTGAAAGAGTATAAACTAATAAGCACATGCCACATTCATACCAAGTCTTGATACGAAAGTAGATAACATATCAAACATGTACAATATGCTTAGTCAACAGGAGAATGATATCTAAAGCGGCTACGAATTCAAACATGCAAACAGTACACCATAGTTGATGCAATGTTTTTTGCCCCAATATGAAAGTATTTAATTAGTTCCCAATGAAGAAGCAGGCTCAGATTTATTGAGAATTAACTTAATTTTTAATATTAATCAATAACCATCCACAAGCCACGACATGTTCATTCTGACATCCGAGATCACTGTTTCTGGTATAATGGTATTCACTCCATAGTGACATAGGATGACATCACTTTGGTGGCGTCTCAAGTCTCAACTAAAACCTACACGGAACAAATTACATGTCTAATTTTTAGATTTCGTAGATGAAATAAAATACATGTTTCATTATTTCTTTGATAACTCTATTGACATGATAAAAATGAAAATCTTCATCATGTTTTACCCCATTGCACCAAACAGCTACCTAATGAACCATTCAATTCAAGTACCAAGAAGCAGGGCTAGGGCTAACAATGAGGACTCATCCTTCAAGCAAATAAATAGCCTCCTGCACAATTCTCTCTTCATCTTCTGTTACATTCTACTTTTACTGACTAAGCGGACCGTTCATTTTGAGATAAACTAGCAGTTTGCACAGAAAACAATGTGACTTCCTACAATTTTTACAGACATATTGAAACCTGTTAAACTGTTACTTTTTTTTTTAATTTTTCACATGAGCTACTACTGAAGCCAGAAGACCTTCCATTTCAAAATGCTAAGCCTCTTAAACATTCCTCAAAGCATAAATTCAAAATAATAATAATAATAAAAAAAAAAAGAAAAGAGAAAACAGAAAAGGAGACCATACTGGGAAATTCCTGGCAAAAAATAGCAAATTCTCCAAAGATATATACCCACCGCCCCTGAAAAATAAACCAAATAATAAATCATTAAAAATAAGATGTAGTTAGATAGCTGACACGATCAGGAAGTTAGAAAACAAAATACCCACCTAAAGTCTGTTGAAGGATCCTTTCCTTGCCAACCCATCTCCTTCCATTGCTCAGATATCAAGCCATGAAGTTCTTCTTCAGGAAAGGCAATATTCCACAAGGCCCTTAAAGCCTCCTAAAATAAAGCAAAATTACCACATGCAAACCAGAGTCTAAGAATATCATATTGCCCGTGTAATAAGGAATAGACAACATATAAAGCCTATCATATTGCCCATGTACTAAGGAATAGACAACACATAAAGCCATGGGCACATAAAGATGAATTCTTCAACACAATTAATAGTTATTGCAACATCATTTACAAAGACTTGATATTATTAACAAATCAGATACCTGGTGCTCAAGAACAGAGCTATCATAAGGAACATCTATACGGTTCTGTAGCCTCTGCAAGCATTCCTCCTGAGAGTCCAAGTTCAACAATACAATGATTTGTTGTGGCCAAGTTACAAATTATGATGTTTAATAAAACAAGGCTGTCAAAACTAGAGATATTACTTCTATTCTAAAATGAACACAACAAAAGGCATGAAAAATTAATAGAACAGACCCAATCATGCGAATCATAGGCGTCATGACACCTATGAGTTCCACCAGGGAACAAGAAAGCCACAAGCCATGAAAAATTAATTTTGACTAAGAAACAGTTTAATACAACTTGTTCTTCAATTTTCCTTTTATATAACCACCTAAAGGCAAGATATCTTTTACACACCAAGACTGAACCAAACAAAAGAAGCAGAAATTTTTTGTTCGAGAAAGAACAAATCAAAGAGATGGACTGACTAAACAGTGTATTGCCCTCAATTTTCAATGAAGAAACATTGTAACTGCAACATTCACTTGGAGGCAAGGGAAGATAGGTCATTTGTGTAACATTATTTATTGACCTTGATGGATCTACTATATACTGTCCTATTTATACAAGACCAAAGAACAAAAGGCAGGGCCATCATTCATAGAACAGATTGAATAACTTGACTCTGAATATCATTATCTTTCCAAAAGAATACTGATAACCTGTACTCCAATAAAAATATTACAATCAATCTGGACTCAAGTGAAATTTTGCAGCAGCAGAAAACCTTAAAATTTGATCACTAAATATCACATGTTCTTATACATAATTCAATTTGCTGAAACTTCCTACAGCATAATTACAAAATTGCTTCTTCAACTATTTCATCAGTGTTCAAAATAACAAGATTATTACCTGTGATGGGGTTAAATCAAAAGAGGGACGAGCATCACTATCTCTCCTCTGTGCGCAAACACAAGATAATCCTCTTCCAAGCCATGCTGTTGATCCTGCCACAGCCTCGGCTGTAAACAAATAAAATGTCCATAAGTTTATGGCAACAAGGAAATACTAAGTGTTCTAAAAAGTAATATATAATTCTAACTATATGATGGTTCATTGGCTTAGACTACTTAGTAAAATGAAATCGGATCCATTAAGCTTCTTAGACTACAGCAGCATATAGAAAACTTTTTGATTTCAGGCAAAAGGAAAAAGGATATAACCTGATGACAAACTATCATTTCAGGCCCAACTACAAAAGACATTATGGAGAGGATATTAAGAAGTTAATGGTACTGATGGTTGAGCAGTATATGCCACAGAAAGTACACTTTGACTTTCATGTCAATTCTAAAAGTAGGCACATATTACATGTTTTCAAGGAAATCAGGAAGATTACAAGTTGCCTAATGCACGTATAGCATTTGACTAAAAATATTACATGTCAACTCTAGTGAGAGTAATCGGATGGTAAGAACCAAATGGAAAAGCATAGAGTTTGACATTAAATCCTCGCAAATGATAAAAAAAAAAAAAAGTAAAGAGAAAAAATTAAAATAAATTGATAAGTTGATAATAAATTAAGTACATTACCTAAAGTAGCCTGCCATTAATGTGTCATATGTCTCCTATCCCTTTTACCCCTCAAGGCTTTCAAGCCCCAGCAAATTACTTAAACTAAGAATAATCTTTCAACAAATTCAGCATTAGGCCTATGATTCTCATTACTGCAAAGTGCAAACAAAGGTAAAATCTGGGTGCTACCGTTGATTTGCATGCACAGACAACCTCAAATGAAGAGATATACATGGTCAAAAACTTCTTTTTTAATTAAAAGGGCAAGCACTAACAGCCTAAGGTTACAAGCGGGATTGAATCTATGACCTCTCTAGATAGGAAGCATTGATACCACTAGGCTACAATGCCATTGGCATGATCCAAAAACTTTGAACCAAAGCAAAGCATCCGATAAAGCAGCACTTCTTTCCAAAAACATAATAAATTTAAATTTCAAGCAGCTTAACAGAGATAAAAAGACCAACGTCTCACTTTATTCACAATTACTATGGGTTCGAAGCACTGCACAGGCCCCAGCAACCCTCAAAGGGAGAGACACATGATCCAAAAACTGAGAACCAACGCAACAGAAAAAGCAGCGCTTTTGCCAAAACATAATGAATATTTTTTTAAAAAATTTCAAGCAGAACCAGAGAGGATTAAAAGATCAGCACCTCACTTTATTTATAACTAGTGTGGGTTCCATGCACGGCACAGGATCGAAAAAATGATCCCCGTTCTTCATGGCTCATGAATAGTGTGGCTTGATAAAATTTTTATATTAGTATCCTCTTCATATTTTATGATAAGACTAGCATTGCAATAAATTATCCCGGCTTCGCTCATAAAATATATATATCTCCCAGCTTCATATTATAGATTTGCAGAAGTCAAAATATATGTACAGTGAGGCGTTGGCTGTATAGGTGCGCGACATAAAGTTAGATCAAGAGATAACCATTTAATAGATAGCATTTATAAATTAAGCATAGAAAAGAGCTCTTGTGCTCAAAAGGATGGAATATTCACCAGAAAGAAGGAAAAAATAAAAGCGAAAAAAACTCGATCAATAGTTTGAATCTATTCAATCAAACCGAACGAGGGCGCATGTACCGGTCAGAAAGCAAAGGTCAGAGTGAAGTAAAAGGGTGTAGGTGCCTCGAATGCGCTTTTGTCAATCGCGCAAGACTTTTTTGCCCCCCAAAATCGCGCAAGATGTATTTTGCCAAAAATATTTAAATATACATAAAAGTATAAACCAAAAAAATCCATACTAAAAAGGAAAAAAAAAACAGCAATATGAAATTACCCACCGATGCAATTTGAAATACCAGCAAGCATCATGCAAATTTAACTTGCACAATGATCAAGCTTCTCATACTTGACTCGATCTCGATTCAGAGATCGGTACTTCATAAAATTGCGAGGTAGAGATAAATGCATTATTAAGACCATTGTCAACACGAAATGACTGAAAACAACACTTCAGGGAGAGTCGCAAAATATACAGAAAACGATGAACTGTGATGAAATATAATGCGTTTACCAGAAATGAAAACTCCAGAGGAAGGAGGGTGGGAGAGGATTGCAAAAATACAGAAAAAGGATAAACAGTATGAAATTTAAATTTAATACATTTACCGGAAGCTGACTGGCAGGTGTTGCCGCGCTCAAGAGTTTGCGAAATCCTCCTGACAGCAACGAATGAGCCACCTCTATCATCCATATCCTACTATACTTCAATAAACTACAACCGCATCATAAACTACTAAACCCAAAAGTTACCAATCCCTCAGAAAACCATTCCTCGACAATCCAATTAACTAAAAGCGCCAAAAGGTGAAGCAGAAACCAGATCAATCTCCAAAAATTTTCCCAGAGAACCCGCCAAAACCCAAACCAATAGCACCAAAGGCTCCAAAAATGGACAAAACCAGACACACAACGCCGAAATCCAGATTTCCTCAGGAAACAAACAAGGGGGGAAAAGATTGGTGAACTGAAGAAAATCGAACAAATTTTACATGTAAAGGGAGATGATGCAAATAGTGAGAAGATGAAGAAGAATGTTGAAGGAAGTAATAGCTAGGGATTTCGGAAGATCTGAGAGAAGAAACAAGCCATGGAGACAGTTACAGATACAGCTCGCCTTCACTCTCTCTCTCTCTCTCTCTCTCTCTCTCTCTCTCTCTCACATCGCTCGTTTGCTAGCTCGCTTGGTGGCTTTCCGTGGCTGCTTGATGAAGGCGTTGGCGTTTTGCTTATGACAAAAGAGCGTGGGGTAATAAATAAATTATCAGTATTATCATTGTTTCCGTTATGCGAAAATTTGGTTCAATTAATTCGATTCGATTTTTTTTTAAAAAAAAAAAACAATCTGAAACGTTTCTGTGATCATGGGGACATACAATTCATTCATTTGTCCTTGGAAAACAAAACAGAAAGAGATACGCATCAGGCAAAAAAAAAAAGAAAAACTCCTCCCTCGTTATTATATTATAAGATTTAAATATACTAATTTACAATAAAATTATCATTTAAAATTAGTTAAAAATAATAAGTAGGTTAGAAAAGAGAAAGACACTGTTGTTCCCAACTATGACCTTGTAATAAATGGAAAAAAGATTAAAAAAATATATAAATTACAAACAAAGTCTTATAATTAGGACCAAATATAATATTAATTATTAATTAATTATATAAATGTTACTTTCAGTTCTTAACATGAAAGTTAGCTGAAGATTTAATTTGGTCTTAAATATAATATCTCAATTCATTTTTCTTCTTATATTTATATATATTTTTAAAGTAGTTCTCATAGTAATTACACATGATAAAATGTTTAATATCAAATGGTAGTTTCAATGCACATATTTAAAAAGAATATTTTAAAAAATATAACAAGTATTTATTACAAATAACTATATTAAATAATTTTCTTAATATCTACAAATTAATTATCTAACTTTTATATTAAGAATTAGAAGTAGTAAAAAAAAATAGGTCTTACATATGTCTATTCAACTTTTTAAAATAAAAATATAAATTAAAATTAGTTCTTTATGTAATTACACATTAACTTATGTCTTTTTTAGAATATAAAAAAAGCGATAATAATAATGACCATTCAAACATTCTTATCTTATCAAAATCATTTTTTTCATAAAATCTATTCTTCTAAAATCATTCTGAAAGTAACTTTTTCTTTATAAACTATTTTTTCAAATAATGATTTGATTTTTACCTAAACACTCCTTAATAGATTTTACGTTACGCAAAAACCATACATGATGAATTTTCATCATATGGCTGGCCCAAAAAAAAAAAAACCATTGTCATCATATGCGTAGAAATATACTTCTCTAACATATTTTCTACGCATGTTAATCACCAATATACCCCTCTGATCTTTAATATAATACTATTTAATTAATTTGATTATATTAAGGAAGTTAGATAAGTTAGTTAATTATA
>NW_021632206.1:0-35073 GCF_004799145.2 Neltuma alba | reverse complement strand
ATAAATCTTGTTTACCACTTTACCCCTCATTATATTAAATCCCTAATTTATCTTTTAATATTATATTTTATTAATAATCTATTTAATTTATTTTTACTAAATTTGCTATATTAAGACATAACTTTATAATTTAATTGAAAATATGTATATATAATTACAAAATATTTTCAGCTAAAGAAAGAGTAGAGGAAAAAAAAAGAATATAAGAGTATTTCTCATTCAATTAAGATCCTAAATATATGATATATATACCCTTTATTTATAGGCACAACTTTACAACTTTAGTAGAATTTACAAATTACATGATAATAGATATTATCTCCGATTCTAATTATAAGATCTTGTTTGTAATTTATAAACAAAGTCTTATAATTAAGATTAGAAGTAGTAATTGTGAATTATGGAGATAAAATAATATATTGATGATAATGGAAGAGATATGAACATTTACAAATACATTATTATATTCATAACATCAGCTAATCTATATATTTAAAAAATTGCATCACACAATTGATAACAAATAAATAAAATTAAACATTTAAATTTACCATAAAATAGAAATTTGCATTTATAAAATTAATTAAATTTATAATATGGTAATCCTTCTAATAGTGTAACACAAAACATTAAAAATGTATTAAAATTATTTTTAATTTTAGATAAAGATATATTATATGTGATTAAATAATAATTATTAAGTAATATTCACGTTGTGAAGGGGTATTTTAGTCAAAATAATGAGTCGATCTTATGATTTAATAGTCAACTAATAGTTGGGTGAATAGAAGTTTAATCTCAAAACTAGAAAGAAGGTTTGTGCAATATATATTTTGATTTTAAAAAAGATTCATATAGGTTTTCAAAATAAATAAAAAGTCTCTATAATTTAGATTAAATAGAGGAGACGTTGATGGATTTTACTTTTATAAAAATTATATTTTTGCTTTCGATTTTTAATATAAGAGTTTGTTTTGACTTTTAATTTGATTGTATATTTGTTTTTGATATTTATCTTTTTTTAAAAATAATTATTATAATAGTTGTACATATTAAATATTTTAGCTAATAGTAGTTTTAGATTTTTAGCTAATACAAACGATTAGTAAAGATATTTTTTAAAAAAAAATTATTATAAATAATTAATTTAACTATTAAATTTTATATTACTCGTAAACGTAGTATTGATCGTAAGAATGCTTTTTATTTTTTAGGCCTACTTGAATGCCGAGAAGGAGAATCCCAAACTTGGACACCTTTAACCGGGTTCGGATCACCGCGGCATGTTCAGGACCTTGTTTTAGGATAAACCTAACTAAAGACTTTGCTCTTGCGCTGCCCAGCGCCGATAAAAGCTCCCGTCGACGGCGACCTCAGTGTCGTATTGTCGAGAATCACACCTATTCTTCCGTGTCAGACTTGTTGACTTCCTCTCCTCTTTCTATTTTACTACTATTTTCATTTCTTGTTCGAACTGTACAATTGAATTAGTAGATTCAAATTAGTTTGTGCGGCCGGGATTCTTTTTCCGGCGTAATGATTTTGAGAGTGGCAGTACTTATAAATGCGATTTTATTATTGGGCAAGTTGTGTTTTCCGCGTGTTGCAGAGCTGTAGATATGATGGGTTTAGACCATGTTTTCTTTAGCCCTAGTAGGTCCAAGGATAGTCCACAAGTTTTCATATTGTTTGGCTATTTCTCGCAAGCTTTGTGACCAGCCATTTGATGGTGACCGTGTTGAAAGTGGATTTGATTTTGTCGAGGAACCGTTGAGGAGAATGTGGAATCAATCGGATTTTGATGCCATTGGAAATAGAGGTCATAATTCGCATGAGGATGAGAGCAATAACCCGAAACATTTTTCACTTAGACAGGGATTCTTAGAAAGCGTGAAGATAGATGCTGAGCGGGTTTATGAAGTTCTTCGCCAGGATGGTCCTGGAATTGATGCCAGATTGGTTTTAAATGAGTTGGATGTAAGGCCATCAGGTCTTCTTGTTAGACAAGTTCTCTTTTGTATTTTGAAGAATATTAGTTGTGAAAGTAAGACCCGGTATGCAAAATTGGCCCATAAATTTTTTGTTTGGTGCAGTCAGCAGCAGAATTACCAGCATACTGCTGATTCCTATCACTTAATTATGAAGATATTTGCAGAGTGCGAAGAGTTTAAAGCAATGTGGAGGCTAGTCGATGAGATGAATGAGAAAGGAATCCCTACGACTGCACGAACATTTCACATTTTGATTTGTACTTGTGGTGAGCTAGGCTTCGCTAAGAAAGTGGTGGATAGGTTCTTAAAATCAACTATGTTTCACTATAGGCCCTTTAGGCACTCCTACAATGCAATCCTCCATTGTCTTCTCAATCTAAAGCAGTACAAGTTAATTGAGTGGGTTCATCAACAGATGTTGCTTGAGGGTCTTCCCTCAGATATTTTAACTTATAATATTGTCATGTATGCCAAGTACAGACTTGGGAAGTTGGATCAGTTCAACATATTGCTTGATGAGATGGGTAAAAATGGGTTTTCTCCTGATTTTCATACTTATAACATTCTTCTTCACGTTCTTGGTAAAGGAGACAAACCACTTGCAGCCCTTAATCTCCTAAATCACATGAGAGAAACAGGTATAGAGCCAACTGTTCTTCATTTCACCACATTGATAGATGGACTCAGCAGAGCTGGGAACATGGATGCTTGCAAATATTTTTTTGATGAAATGATAAAGAATGGATGCATGCCAGATGTGGTGGCTTACACGGTAATGATCACAGGATATGTAGTGGCTGGTGAGATCGAGAAAGCTCAAGAAATGTTCCATGAGATGATTTCTAAACAACAAATCCCAAATGTATTCACATACAATTCTATGATTCATGGATTGTGTATGGCAGGAAAGTTTGATGAAGCATGTTCAATGCTCGTAGAAATGGAGGCTAAAGGTTGTAATCCAAATTTTGTTGTGTACAGCTCCTTACTAAGTAGTTTGAGGAAAGCTAAAAAGCTTGCTCAAGCTCATGAAGTAATGAAGCAGATGATGGAAAAGGGAAAGTACGCCCATCTACTTTCAAGGCTCAAAGGGCACAAGAGATAGCCAGATATAGATTCTCTGACTGGAGATGACTCAAGGGCATCAACTCATAAATCTTGTTTACTGAGATGATTCACCTGCTTCTTTTTCAGCTGGTATAGAAGGTGGGGAAACTATTCCCTCTGCATTTGCGATGCCGCTTACTTCTCAAGGTGAAGATGCATAAAATGTCTTTTACTTCTATTGCATTATGTGCAATAATTAATTCTTTCCTTGGGCCTCTCTTTTCTCCCCATACCATTACCTTCAAATGTGTTTGAGGTGTATATTTAACATGGAACTTGGATCCTTGCCGGGTAGCTGTCTAGAATATGATTACTTTTGTTTTCCTGTAACTAGGGTTAGGGTTAACAGGATAAAGCATAGATAGTCTTCTAGAAAAATGGTGAAGTTAACTAGCTAATTTGATATTCTAGATGCTCTTCACCTTTTGGAAGTAATAGATGACCCCGTATCCCAAACTAAAATTCTGCATTAGATATGGAGGAATAACATCCACCTGCTTGTGTGAAGCATGCAAATGTCAGTTGTACAATTAGTAATTTTATCGCTGCGCTCTTTATCACCTTAATAGTCTTAGTGATGTGATACATAGCATGTGAGTTTCCTTCATATAATTTAAACGATGAATATTTACTGGATTTGGAGTATTTGTTATCTTGATTCAAGAAGTTAATTGCGGGCCAAAAGATGCAGTAAGTTTATTGACATATATCGAGAAATTTATACTTTCTTAGCAATCTAGCTTGTCAGGTATTGACATCAAAAGATGGGCTCTATTTGTAGTCTAACTTAGTTTTCACTATTCAGATAACTTGTCTTGGGATTGTCTTACTGAAATTTTATGTTTCCAAGGTAAGCTAATGAGAAGAAAGGCTGATGATAGATTTTTTCCTCTCTCATTTCATGGATTTCATCTTGGGCTCATTGGTAGTGTAGGAAAATAAATTGAGGAAAGTTGCAACTACTACTGTGATCTTTGCTTTTGATTCTAATGTCCCAAATCTCTAACAGTGACAACTGACCCTTTGGTCTATCTGCAATAAGCCCCGTATTGTTTAGAATGGAAGTTAGATCTGACTATAACTTATCCTATTACTAAAATGTTGTGAGGGCCTTGACATTTTCCCCCTGAACAGATTGCCAAATGTGCTATGTGAAGAACAACTATACACAAGATTATGAAAGAAACAGTAGTAACACTAAGTTACTTCCCCTACTAGCATTCTCAAACAACCACAGAAAGATGAAAAGGCTATTGAGAATTCTACAGAATACTGAACAGCACTGATGTTTCAAATGACACTGATAGAGTGAAGTATGGATTGCAGTTTCCGAACACTAGCAAATAGGATGAACAAAATGGCTTGAATACAGAACTAAAATCTCAAGAATATGGCACGTTTGCCAACTTTTGAGAGGCTGGCTCTCACCACCAGTACCTTTTCTCTTTATATGCCCCTGTCAAAAATTTTATAACTACTCCCTTCTACTTTTTCATCATGACTATCTTCTGCTCATATGCTTGTCTGTCTTATCTGGTCTTAACATCTGTGCTTTTTTCTGAAACATTGGTCCTACCCTTCTGCCCTTTAGGCACTCCCTTATCTCTCCTTATGTGGTGGCAATAGAGTTTGGTACCCATCAAATACTCTTCCTGATGCTAATACCCAATTTGGCTTCATCTCAAGAGAAATGTGGAATTTTCCCCCCTAAAAATTGGCATCAGATATATATGAAAGAAAGGTCTTGCTTCATTAAGTTTTGATCTTCAGCTACTTTTGGGAATCAACCCTTACCTTCTGGTTTTTTGGCTAGTTAACGAATGTAATAATTAAAGATACAAAACTGATCCCATCATTACTGCTTTTTACTGCTTACGAGCGAATAAAATTCTCTGATGTCTATGTTTCCATTACAGCATACTAGGGAATCAATTACCTTGATTTTTGTCACTGCCTCTCAAGCTTTGGAATGAATTTTCCATATGCAGCTTGCTCACCATCGTAAAAAATTTACACTTAGACATTTGTTGAGAATATTTGCTGCTTGACTTTCTGTATAAATATAAGAAGTGCTAGCTAATCAAATGTTCCTTCTTTTTTTGTGTTTTTTTTTTTTTTTTGCCATCAAATGTCAAGCATATTGTCCATGAAATATGTATCAACTTACATTTGTTTGGTTCTATCATCCTTTGCTGGTTTGTAGACATGTATCTTCTTGCGTGTGTTACCATGTAAATTCTTGTCCTGGGCATTATTATTTGTCATTAGTTGATTTTTGTCTTGCAACTCATGTCTCTGCCGATGAAAAGCTGCAATGCTTCAGGTTAAGTAGTTGTAATGCTTCAACCTGAGTAGGTTCATTCCCTCCCCCCCCCCTCCAGATATGTCCGGTCTTGGTTTTCCTCCTAAACAATATTGAGAAGCTGACTATTATTTACATCCTTATCAGAATCCATTTATTTTGATTTGCTGATTAATTAATTGTTGGAAATTAATAGAAAAATAGAAGGCGGGGCCAATGGTCAAGATTTGAGAAGCTTTACTGGAAGTTGCCAAGAGAGATATCATTGCAACAAGAAGTCGCTATTACAGAAGTATGAAGCTGGAGTAGAATGGCATTACAAGCTTGCTGGTAGCGAGATAGTGGCTGTTGAAGGTTGAAGAAGAGGGTAAGTGGTGATGGCAGAGTGAAAAAAACGAGTGATCAGGTTAAAAAAGATTGCAAGGGCAAATTTGTCAATAAATAAGATTAAAGAGGCTAGAATTGTCAGAAAAAGTCATTTTCCGTGGAAGGGGGCACTTTTTCCCTCGCCCCAATGGAAGCAAACGTCCACCATTTTGATGAGGAAGCCAACTTCAAATGCACCAAGCATACATTTTTTTAGGCTTCCATCCTGACTTTCACTTCCCTTGTCCCCCGTCCATTTGTACCAAATGGGGCCCCAGATTCCTGCTCGTGTGCTAGTATAATGAGCAATGTTTGGATTCATATGTTCTATATTTACTGTGTATTGTGATGATCTTAGAAATAGAATATCTGGTGCTTCCCGCACATGACAGTTGTGTAGTTGACTTATGATATGCTAGGCTTTGTTACATACTTGAACAACGAACAGGGTAAAAGTTGGGGACAGCAGACGATGTGGTATCTGTTGAGCAGCAAGTTTAAATGCTGGCTGTAAGACCAGCTAGTTGATGTTGCGATGGTGCATCTGTTAGCTAAATAATTTTTGATCAGTTGACTTATGATCAGCATTTTTTGTCGTTAACAAAACGCAACAAACTCACTCTGAAAGGTTAGCATCAAGGTTATCAAATTGGGATATGAATTGTGAATTGGAAAGCCTATTTTTTAAATCTTGAATCGAAACTTATCAAGAATCGCAAGATTCATGAACAATTATTAAAGATGATATATAGGTAATTTTATAGAAGAGAACATCAAAAGTTTATAGATATTAGGTTCTATACACCTCACAAAAAATTAAAAAAGCCAATACATATCAAATTTCAATGACAAATAGTCTCCAAAATCAATTAGGGAATAAAAAAAAAAAGGGTTTTGATTGATATTTGATAAGCTGAAAGTGATAAGTGCATTAGGGAGCATTCATACAACAGATTGCCTCCTATAAATAACAAAAAAATCAGAAAAAATAAACATGAAAAAAGTTTTTTAGCGTGTTGAGTCAGATCCAGTGTGACTCAACACTGCTTGAATCGTATGATTCTGGTGTGAATCGCACAATTCTAATGTGAATTGTATGATTTAAGCCACAAAAAGATACAATAGGAGATTCGTATCTTTTATTGTCTATTTTATCTCGAATCGCAAAATTCGGATTGTGAATCGTGGGATTCTAACTACACTGGTTAGCATCCCTAAGAGGTAAAGGCACCATTCCCTATGCAACATGCAACTTTGACCTCCTGCTTGTTTTTACCTAGATGTGGTACGGGCTTGTTGATGTATTGGTTGTGTTTGTGGAAATCGTTGCCAAAACTCTTCCATTAGCATCTTTTCACACAAACGTTATGTGCGTGTTTAGGAGTCTTATCCCCTGTGTTAAGGCACTGAGGGAGTCTATTAACCACCTATGTCTGTTTCTTCCGTTTATTCAGGCGATCTGGTTCAGGTCACTAGTGAGAACAAGATCAGATCGCATATTCCTTGGGGATATTACAGAATGGCTGTAGAAATGGCTTGATCGGTTACGATATAGTCATATAAGTAATCTAGATGTGTCAGAATAGGAAAATTTCTTAGATGAAGGGCTGTGATCCTGAATTTTCATTTCAATTAAGCAATCAGCTTGGTTGTTAATACGATGTTGGTTCAGATTGCTAAACTGAGACTGTCAGTTATTTCCTTATTCATGTTAAGTATTGATTTGAGTAGCCTGATGTATTACTAGACAGATAAAAGAGATTGAGTGTTGATCCCAGTTTGATTTGGTAATGCCATATCTTGAAAATGGGTTTGGATGGTGTATTCTACCACTAGAGGATCAAACGGGTATTTAAGGCAATTCAATGTGCTCTATGGATCAGACTTCTTCAGTTAATTTTCAACAATCCTCAAGATTGTCTGGTTGCACTTCCGTTATCTTTCGTGTATTAATATCAAATTTTGAACGTGCTACAACTGATTCAGATCACAGGTTTTGCACCAAGGTATATTTGCATATGCTGAATCAACTCATTTAGGACTTATTTGAATTAATCTTGGTAAAAGTAACTTTTGTTCCCTGACTTTTGCAAACTAATGTTGCGGTAAAATTCAATTACTGCAATATGATTTATATTTAGATAGGCTCTTATAAAAAAAAGTCAATTTGAGAGAGATTTGTTTAGATGATACACTGAGAAGTTGATTTCAAAAAATTCAAGTATAGAAAATGTTGACAGCTAAAAGTGAGTAAGAAAAAATTGTTTCAAATATAATTATTTTCATTCAATGTGAGTTCGAAGTGCTTTTCCTTCCTTGAAATCAGTTTGGGATGGCTCCAATGCCTTCCCTCAAAGTTATATTAACTCTGAATTAGTGTCAAATTTAGAGTAAGACCTCAAATCCATTATTGTCTTGTCTGTTAGGATTGCTTGGAGATTGTTCCTGACTTCCTATTATACCAAAAGCTATTTGTAGTGTATATCTGAATCATTGTCGGCTCACATAGCTGGAAATTGGAATCACGTTGGATCTAATTAATGGGATTGGGCTCACTAAGCTGATCACTGTGGACTTCTGTTTTCCAATTTTTTTAGCAGAAGCTTAACTTTGGATATTTAACTAAAGTTTTACTTTCATTTCCATTGAATTGTATTACTTTCTGTACTTAATATAAAAACTAATTAAATAATTTAAGTAGATTAAAAAAATTAGTTAAGTTAGCTATTTGTAATAAATAGGTGTTATCTTTCCTAAAATATCTTTACTAATCATATGTATTAACTAGAATTACTATTTGGTAAAACTTTTAATATGTGCAATTACTACAAGAACTATTTTAGATGAAAGTGGATAAATATGAGAGACAGAGTAGATTGAGGTTTTATATTTAGAACTAAATTGAAAGTTAAAAGACCTGAGGTAGTATAATTTAAAATTATTTAAATTATAAATATTCACCTGCAAATTTTGTCTACTAATTTCACATTTTAAAACGACTTTTAAAATGAAGTTATAGAAATAAAAAATTTATTTAAAAAATACTAACCAATAGTGAAAAATTCATTATGCCCAAGTTACGGAAATGATATATATATATATATATATATATATATTGACACAAACAGAAATGATATTTTATATCTTCACAACTGTATTCAATTTTATAACGCTTATGATTTAAAAAGTTGTAAGAGAATCATTATAGTTTATAAAGTTTAAATTTATTTATCATAATACTTTTTTATTACTGTTATCTTAATACTTTAAATATGTATAATTCATATTGTTATAATGTAATGAAATCTTAACAACAAATATAATAATAAGGAGCAAATTAAAAATTATTTAAATTACAAAGACTTAACCATAAATATAAAAATTATAAGTTAAATAAACAAATAATAAAGATAGCATACATAATTTTCTCTAGAATTTTTAGGACCAAATGTTCATTTTTCCTCATATTTCTTCTCTTCTTCCTTCTTCTCTTCTTCTTTCTTCTCCTCTTCCTTATTAGGTCCCACTGATATTATCTTCACTTTTCCCACTTTCTTCAGCTTCTTCACCACTGCCACTACGTCCATTTGACCTATCATTGCTAACTTCTGCTATACAATATCAGCAATAATCGAATCCATTCCTGTCTCCTAATAATACTAACCTCAGATTATCACAAATAATCCTAAGGTTGAAAACTCTGATTCAGTGCGAGATTAATTCAGAAAGAGGCTCTATGAATTGACTTAAATGGAACTATTTTAGCCTATTACTACTGAATTTGCCTTACACACTGAATCTAAATAATTCAGAGAATTTGGAAGGGTTTCAAAACCTAATACCATAGACATCATCAGCAAAGGCTTCTATTGTTTTTTTCTTTGTTTTGTCATCCGTCATAGTCATGACTTTTAGAACCAACTTCTGCGCGGAAGGATCGAGAAATATGGGGAAAAGGAGAAGAAAATGGGTTGTGTTATAAACAAACATAAAGTTTGCTCATTTGAATCTGAATTATTCTGAGACATAAACAGACTCCTCTGGTATTATTTATAAGATAGAGGGAGAAGATTTTTCTTGGTGTTATTTATAACTTATTTCATTAATTTTCAGCATGAATATACTATTTTACCCTTCATTTATTATAGTATATTCCTCTGGTTCTATTTATAGAGCAGAGAGAGAAAACATTTTTTGTCTTATTTATAAAGTGCTGAGAGAAACTTTTTATATAGATATACAATTTTACCCTTCAATATTTATTATTATATTGAGATATAATATATACTCCTCCGGTCTTTAATATAAGACCTACTTAACTAATTTGATTAGATTAAAGAAGTTAGGTAAGTTAGCTAATTATAAAAAATATGACATGTTTTTTTTAAAATACCATAATCATCTTTTTTAATATCCTCCGTCTTACACTTACTTGATTATGATTGAGGGAGTATCCACATAGGTAATTTAGGAAAAATTGATAAATATGAGAAATAAGTCTTATTTCAGGACCAAAGTGAACTTAACAATTAGGTCCTATATTAAGGACCGAGAGAGTATTAAATAAGGATAAAATTAGAAAGTTGTTGAATTTTAAATGAAATTTAATGAAATTTAAAGTTATTCCTAGTCTGTGTAAAGCATATTGAAAAATTGAAAAAGATTTATAAATAAGACTAGAGGAATAGATAGTTATGTTTTAAAAGATGTATATATTAAATAAGAATAAAATTGAAAAGTTATTTTAAGGGAAAATGACAAGAAAATATCACCTGAATTTCAAAAAGACAAATAAGGCACCTGAATAAGCAAAATGACAAATAAGGGACTGGGTACCAATCTGGAATTCAGATTTTTGGCCAAAAGACGAAATTGCCCTGATGAGTGAGGTAAAAGGAAGTGAAAATGATGAGAAAATAAACATAGAACCAGGTTGAGCAGCACGTGAAGAAGGAAAGAGGAATGCTGGAGCAACACATTAAAGCTGAAAAGAGGTAAGTTTAAGTCGGTAGTCTTAGGAAATGGTATAATCTTACTCCTCCGCATCACCATTTTGTTGGGATTGCTGATTTAATAGATTTTGGTTGTGGGCAAGAGGGTTTGTAGCAAGAGAGAGAGTGAACATGTCACATTACGTGATGGTGGGGTTTGGGTAGTTCTTTTTTGTGGCTGTTTTATGGAACAATGGTGGGGACGGGTGTGTTGGAGATGAGGTTTTATACTTTATATTGACTATTTCGAATGACGTAACGGAAATCAAAAAAGTGGCAAGCAATTGCGTAGGTGTGAAGTTTGCATTCAGGTGGTGAACGTTGTTAAAATCAATAATGGAGTTGTGAAACCCTATAATAAAATTGCGAATAGAAGAAAAGTTTCTCTTTGTGTGTGTGTTTTAGATGTCACATACGTTGATGGAAACTAATTCGCGCAAAGTTAATTTTTTTTATTTAATGTTGTTTGCTGCAGGTTAGCAAGTGGTGATGTCTTGTAACATTGTATCAACATCTTCAAGAAGACTTGCTTGTTATTTTCACGTAGATGGGAAGTTTGTAGAAAATGGCGATGGTGAAGTTAAATACTGTGGTGGGACTGTCAGAGTAAAGTAATAAATGAGGGTACAAAACTTGAAGATTTGAGGGCAATGATAGGAGAATGGTTCAGCATAGATTGTCATGGCTGTGATATTAAATACACTTTGAGTTTTGATGAGAGGGTATTGGTAGATCTTATAGATGATGGTGAAGTTGATAATCTATTTGAATATAATGACCGTGATGCACATATTTATATAGCACATAAAGGTAATAACAATGTGGAGGAAGGAATGGGTTATCCAGAAGGGTAAGTGAGAAATTTTTTTTGTGGTTATGAAAGTTGATAATTGTTGTAATATTGTAGTAAATCTCTTAACAGCAGTGGTAATTATAAATGCAGGATCTCAAGAATGGTAGGACTGTCAGAACAAAGTGATGAGCCTACGTTAGAGGGAAATGCTTTGGAAAGTACAAGTTCTAGAGGCAGTGAAAGACCTAATGTAAGCTTGCTATACGGAGTAGTGAGTGCACCTACACCTTTGCCGGAGATGAATTCTTTGAAATGGAAGGAATTGTTGTTAGGACGGAATCAGACTTTTGCAAATGCAGAAGATTTCAAGAAGAAAGTACATAAGTTCAGTATTGCAAACAAGTTTGAGTACAAGTATGTGAAAAATTGTAGGGAAAAATGTATGTGAAATGTAGTGTTGAAGGTTGTCCGTGGAGGATAAGTGCAAGAGTGGGTAGAAAGAGTACTCCCTTTTTACGTGTGGCAACATTCATAAATGAGCATGTTCATAATGCTCAAGACAATTTCGTGTGGAACATTGTGGTTCAGCTAGCTTGACATCATCAATCATCATTGATGAGGTAAATGATCACATAGACAGGCATCCAAATGATATAAGGAAGAGTTTGGAAAGAGATTATGGTGTGAAGTTGACATATAAACAAGCATACAGGGCGAAGCAAAAAGCTTTAGAGGACATACATGGCAGGCCTGACCAGTCTTATATGCTTATTCCATGATATGTGAACGGTTGAAGGAAACAGATAACAAAACTGTGGCCAAATGGGTGGGTAATACTAATAACACATTTGAGCGTGCATTCATAGCATATGGGTGTTGTATAGAAGGCTTTATAGCTGGTGCTAGACATGTACTGGACATTGATGGATGTCATTTAAGTGGACCGTATAAGGGGACGTTACTGTCGGCCTCTGCTTATGATGCTGACAATGAATTGTTACCTTTTGCGATTGCTATTGTAAAGGGAGAGACACTTGAGGATTGGACATGGTTCTTATACATGATTAAGGAGATAGTTGGGTCGATGGAATTGACAATTGTGTCAGATCGACACAATGCAATAATAAGTGCTGTGCAAGCAATATTTGGTGGTGAGAGGCATGCATACTGTTACAGACATGTTAAGGAAAACTTCATTGCACAAATGATTAAATTAAATAGAGGAAAGAGGAAGACTAGTGGGAAAGCAAGGGAGGAGGGATTGCAATACCTGGATGCCATTGCATATGCAAGGCTTGACACCGAGTTTGATGGTGCAATGGATAACATGAGAAAGTTCAATCCACAATTATTTGAGTGGCTTCTTAATCATGATGATGTTGAAAGGTGGGCCTTAAGTAAATTCCCATTTAAACAATGGGATAACATCACAACAAACCTTGCTGAGTCATTCAATGCTTGGATGTTGAAAGAGAGATGATATAATGTTCCAACTTATACATGAGCATCGTGAGAAAGTGGCAAAGAAGATGTATGCAGCAGCATAGCAATGAGTAATTGGAAAAATGGTGTAGGCCCAAACATAGATACAAAATTGGTGGACAATGTTGCTAGATCAGCACGCATGTTGAGTGTACCTTATGGAGGAGGTAGGGTGTGTGTCCATACAGCAAAAGGAGTTGTACATGTTGATCTTGGTCTAGGCGAATGCACCTGTGCAGCTTAGCAAATGTCAGGCATTCCATGTCCCCATGCCTGTGCAGCTATTAAGGCTGTGAATTGCAATGTGTATGATTTTGTTGATGAATGCTACAAGATTACATCACAACAAAAGATTTATGGCAGGACTATGATTCCAGTGGTGACAGTAGACATGCCAAATCCTAACAATTACTGGGTGGAAAATATAGCAAATCAAGTGTTCTTGGCACCGCCTTTGACTAATTGACCACCAGGAAGGCCTAAAATAAAAAGACGAGAGTCACAGTTCCAAAATAGGAAGATCTACCATTGTAGCACATGCCAACAAGTTGGGCACACAAGAAGAACATGCAAGAATCCAAACCCAAGTTGAAGTTAGATGTCAATAGATATGGTGATTTCTTGGTGTAAATGGAATGACTTTTGAACCCTTCTTAACCTTTTTTGGTACATGGGTTAGTAGACAGGATATCACATTTGCATATAATTTTAATAAATGGGATATGTTTTGTTGGTTGAATGACAAGAAAACATTAAGTGCTGGTTTAATCTTAATGTTAACTTGTTATTTGAATATATGTAATGTATCTGCTGTCATATTGCTGCTAGTTTTTGGTAAATACTGTTGCGTGAATGGTACATTCCATTACACGTGTAGTTAGTATGAAAGTTAATGGTTCAATGTTTACCGTGATGTACTTGAGGTGCAGTCATTTGAATATATGTAATGTATCTGCTGTCATATTGCTGCTGGTTTTTGGTAAATATTGTTGCGTGAATGGTACATTCCATTGCACGTATAGTTAGTATGAAAGTTAATGGTTCAATGTTTACCGTGATGTCCTTGAGGTGCAGTCATTTGAATATATGTAATGTATCTGCTGTATATTGCTACTGGTTTTTGGTAAAATTCAGCATCGAATTGTATTGTTCTGGGCAGAAAATCTGCCCAGCCCGCCAAAAGGTTGCAAAACCCAGTATACAAGTAGTAAATCGCACTGAGAAAGTTGTAAATCCCACTATGTGTTTTGCAAAATTCATCACCGAGTTGTATCGTTTTAAAACCAAAGTTGCCCAGCCCAATAAACATAAGGCTGCAAAACCCAATATACAAGTAGTAAATCGCGTTGTGAAAGTTGTAAATCCCACTATGTGTTTTGCAAAATTCAGCGCCAAGTTCTATTGTTTTAAAACCAAAGTTACCTAGCCCAATAAACATAAGGCTGCAAAACCCACTATACAAGTAGTAAATCGCGATGTGAAAGTTGTAAATCCCACTATGTGTTTTGCAAAATTCATCGCCGAGTTGTATTGTTTTAAAACCAAAGTTGCCTAGCCCAATAAACATAAGGCTACAAAACCCACTATAAAAGTAGTAAATTGCACTATGAAAGTTGTAAATCCCACTATGTGTTTTGCAAAATTCAGCGCCGAGTTTTATTGTTTTAAAACCAAAGTTGCCCAGCCCAATAAATATAAGGCTGCAAAACCTACTATACAAGTAGTAAATTGCACTGTGAAAGTTGTAAATCTCACTATGTGTTTTGCAAAATTCAGCACCGAGTTCTATTGTTTTAAAACCAAAGTTGCCCAGCCCAATAAACATAAGGCTGCAAAACCCACTATACAAGTAGTAAATCGCACTGTGAAGTTGTAAATCCACTATGTGTTTTGTGAAATTCAACGTGGAATTGTATGGTTTCTAAAAGGTTGCCCAGAGAAAAACAAAAGGTTGCAAAACCCATTACAGAAGTTGTAAAACTCAGTGTGAAAGTTGTACATCTACTATGTGTTTTGCAAAATTCAGTACCGAGTTCTACTGTTTTAGAACCAAAGTTGCCCAGCCCAATAAACATAGGGATGTAAAACCCACTGTACAAGTAGTAAATCGCACTATGAAAGTTGTTATTCCCACTATGTGTTTTATGAAATTCAGCGTGGAATTGTATGATTTGTGAAAGAAAGGTTGCCCAGAGAAAAACAGAAGGTTGCAAAACCCATTACAGAAGTTGTAAAACTCACTGTGAACATTGTAAATCCCACTATGTGTTTTGCAAAATTCACCGCCAAGTTGTATTGTTTTAAAACCAAAGTTGCCTAGCCCAATAAACATAAGGTTGGAAAACCCACTGAACAACTAGTAACACTCACTGTAAAAGTTGTTATTCCCACTATGTGTTTTGTCAAACTCAGCGTGGTATTTGTGTTCTTGTTGAGAAAAGTTGCCCTGCCTCTTAAAACAGGTTGTCAAGTCATTTGAAGAAGTAGTCAAATTCACTTTGATAGTTGTAAATCTCGTTACATGTGTAGTAACACTATGGGAAAATGGTTTAACATTACTTGAAAATGAGGCACCTTTACATTCCCTGAAAACAGTTTGCAAATCCCCTTACATACATAACTTTAACTAAAACATCATTAAACTTAGACAACGTAATTTAGTGCCGTGATGCCCGCTGCTTTTTCCTCGGTGTGGGATCTGTGGATGACAGCAATTTCAATGCTTCTTCACGCCTTGAATTGAGCTCATGATTAACAAGCCACCACATTAGGTTTCATCGCAAATCAGCAACATGTTCTTCACTGTAGTCAAGCGTCACACCGGGCTCCCATTGCTCAACCATATTAAAACATGAACGCCACAGTCTCGCCTGCACATGGCAACAATGTCCATGAGTGAAACACGAAGTAGCATTCATACATTATTACATCAACAAGTAATACCACTCACAGATTGTTTTGTTGAGGAACAGAGGCCCAAATAATGTCACTCATCTGCTTCTTTCCAATGGTATTGGGCTTTACTATCTCAATCATGTCATAAAATTGATCCCTCTGCACAACGCATACTTGCATTTGTAAATAATTTGGTAAACAAATGGCATCTTACACAAGAACAGTAACAATATTCTTACACATCCAGTGACCACAGTCATCATATCATCATCAGCTGCACCTTTCTTCTTACTCTTCTTAGCAGAAAAACTTGGCTTCATTGAGTCCAGCACATAGAAATTTATTGTCTTAGGCTCAAGCACAAGACAAAACCAGTGAGCACCAACAAGTGTAGGTCCAAATATCAAGTCACAGTCTCCAATGTTGTAACCGACACATTCAGGCAGAAACTGCTTTTCTCATTTTCTAGCATCCCACCGAGATGGGTTCGCAGCTAGTATTGCCTCCAGCATTGAATGATTAGTCATGTAGCAGTAATTATTTTGTAAACATCTTAGTAACCTTACCATAAAGTCAGCATCAAATATGTGTCGCTTCACTTCTCCTTCACTCTTCATATCAGCCAGTAAAGTCTTGCACACAACTGACATGAGTTGTTTGCAAGTAAATTTTAGTTTTTCCCACAGGTATACATGAGCATCAAATATAAAAATTATAGTACTCAGCCCAAGATCACAATACTAACTTACACGATTACCTATTCTCTCAATTCCTCTAAGTGTCCTTAGCTGATCTCGAGTGATATCCTCGTCAGATATTTTAACTAAAGGCCTAAAAATGTGTTCCCAGTATCATTATGTGTGTAGTTAATCAGTAAACAACCGATAAGTAATATCATTCAGAGTCATGCAAATAGTAACTTACATGTCACCCTCCTGACTTGAACACATGCGGGATATCATGTTAAAAAACTTGTCATTTTCCTCCATATTCCTCTTTTTCCTCAAAACAAGCATTGTCAAAATCCATGGAGAATTTATGGCCGACTTCACCTCCCTCTGTGATCTCCTAGGCTGTGCATTCTTGTCCATGGGGGAAACATCAAGGGAATCCATATTTCTACTTGTATTCCTTCTTCCTCAACATAATCATGTCGGCCTCGTCCGAGTCATCTCCATGATGAGGTACGTGACCTGAGTCCTGTCCATCATCATCACCTCCCTCATTTTCATCATCACCTCCCTCGTTATCATCACCATCATTAGCTTCATCTTCTCCCTTATATTCATCTCCAACTTCACTAGGGCCCTCATCTCCCACAGTACGATTTTCCTCCATCGTTATGTGTACCTTATGTAGCTCGTCCTCTACTGCACTAACAAGTCTCTTGTAGCTTAAATCAATTACAGCCATCAACTTTTGATGTAAGCTCTGCAACTCCTGCATCACATTATTAAAAAAGATCAAACACTTTATCTTGTTAATGCACATTGAAATTACCAAGCAAAGCACACACCGGGTGTAAGTCAGCGACACTTCTTGTTCTCTCCTCATCTCCAACCCTAACTTTAGAGCCCTTCTCCTTATACAATAGGCCTCTGTTGCTTCGCCTTTCTTTCTTTGTCATCTCCTTTATCCTCTCATCAGTCCAGAATTGAATAGCACTTATTGACCTATCTCTAACAGATTTAGATAATGGGAAGCGCTCAGCAAGATATAACTGTAACATCAAATTATTAACTTTATCATCACTCGATTCAAACATACAACAAAAAAACAATGGTAATAAATACATACCAATAAGAGGTAAATGCATCCTCCGACGTTGCAACTCCCTTCATCATTGTCTTCCCCTACGTTTCTATACACTTCAACATAATCTTCCATCTCTTTCCACAAGTTGTTCACAATGTATGTGGCCCAATCAAATCGATGTAATCCATTCATAGTACAACACATCACCCTTACTAGCTTGTCACTCACTGTTGTTTGTGAGGTAGGAGCTAGAAAACTCCCAAGTGTGTACAGCATGAACAATAACTCAAAATTCTCTACATTCTCCCCAGATTTAATGTCTTTGAGTATCTTGGTAAAAGAGACTTTACCATATTCATTCTTCAACCTTTTATATGTTTCATCATCATCATCCACATCCGTTCTTACCTTTTCCCCTGTGTGGGGTACATCCAACAACTTCGCAACATCTTCTGCATCAATTTCCTTGATCTTCCCCCTTATTGTAAATTGATGAGTAGGCGAATCATATGCTCAAAGCATGCGTACTATGAGGTCACGAGGGAGTCTCTCACATCCCATGTCAAGCAAACTTGTGAATCCCAAACTTTGTACCTTGGCTTTCAATCTGTCATTGCTATTTATAAATTCTACCAATGACTTGTATTGCCGAACTGAGCAATAGGTGCTAAAAGCAACTTTTTTCATCTGCTTCTTCTTTGTCCCTTGCTTCTTTGGTTTGTTCACTTTATCATTATACTTCTTCCTCTCCTCCGGTGGCAGCTCCCTCCATGCCTTTACTGCCTTTCTAACTTCTTCTCTCCTATTCCTAAACTCTTTGCCCGCCTTAAATTCATGGAGAAACAGCATGTACCCATTCTTCACTTGTCCACTTCCCTCTCCTTCTCCTTCTACTTGTACTTGTAATTCCATTTTCCCTGCTACAATTACACCACTTGTTAGTCATTCATAATAATATATTTCTTTCACAATAATGTCGTCAATTCCATTAACAAATGTAGTCAATTACACTAACAAATATAGTAAATTTTATTAACATATCACCAAACTACCATTGTCCAATCAATTAACAAGTGTAGTCAAGTCCACTAACAAATGTAGTAAATTTCAATAACATATTACCTACAAAACCATTGCACAGTCAAATGAATTTGCATCACGACAATGTTGTTATTCCCATAACAAATCTGGTCACTTTCATTGACTAATGTAGTAAATTCCACTAATAAATATAGTAAATTTCATTAACATATCACCTCATAACTATTGTCTAATCAATTACCAAATGTAGTAAATTCTACTAATAAATGTAGTAAATTTCATTAATATATCACCTCAATATCATTGTCCACTCAATTGAATTTGCATCACAACATGTTGTCATTCCCATACCAAATCTATTCTTTTCCATTGGCGAATGTAGTCAATTACTCTAATTAATGTTGTAAATTTCATTAACATATCAGTTAACAAATGTAGTCATTGCCAAGACAAATTTAGTCGTTCTTAGATCAATAGTTGTTATTTCAATACGAAACCCACTAGTACTATTTACTACTTACCTCATCAAATTTACTACTCAGCTAATAGAATTACTGCTTTCTAAATTACTACAACAGGATAACCTTTGCAAATTTTACCCATGCAAGGACAAACTTTTCAGCCTAAACCATTCAATGAAAATGAAAGTAATTTTATCATTGCTGCGCGTGCAGACAAAATTTTACTAAATTCAACTTCCTTAAAATCTCACCTTCTCCACATAGAAAGCTATACTCTTTTTAGTAAAGTCAAATAACACCGCCAAAACTATCCTTTCCATTTTGTTCTTTTCCTTCAAATCAAAATAAAACAATCCCCACAACAAAAGCAATCCTCTATTCCAATTAAAGGCCACCCAAAATGGATTAAACACTATCAATCACAATCATTTCCAAATGTGTACACAACCAAACACATGAGCAATAACATGGAAACAACTTTTTTTGTCCTACAGCAACTTCTATGGGAACAACAAAGACGGAACCACAAAGAGCATCACTGCATAATTACATTTTAAGCTTCGGAGACCCATCGAAAATGCTCTATGAACAACAATATTCAAGTTCCCTACCTGTTTAGTTTCGAAAGCGACGGCGGCAATGTGATTTCGGAGAACCCTTTTTGGTTACTAGAAGAGCTTTGATTTGGTTTCGCCGAGTGGGGGCACTTTCTGTTTCGGCGAGTTGCTCTTGTCGGGTCGGCAGGTTGCTTTCGCCAACTGAAGGAGGTAGTTACAATTCCTGTTTCACTTAGTGGGGGGTTGCTTTCGCTGAGTGGAAGCAGTTCCTGTTTTGTTGACTGGGGGTGTTGTTTTCGTCGAGTGGAGCCAGTTTCCGCCTTTTCTCCATCTCCTCAGGTTTCAAACATAATAAGGGTATTTCGGTCTTTTGGCCAAAAATCTATATTCCAAATTAGTATTTAGTGCCCTATTTGTCATTTTGCTTATTCAGGTGCCTTATTTGTCTTTTTGAAATTCAGGTTGTATTTTCTTGTCATTTTCCCTTATTTTAATGTAGGGTTAATATAATTTAAAATTCTTTTTATTTATGCAAAATATGTTGAGGGTGTCTGTAGATAGAACAAGAAGAGTAAATAATAATGATGAGCATGAGTTGAACTGAGATGGAATGTAATGCGAAAATATCAGTATACGATTGTGCGTGCCTGACAGGGAGGGAGAGAATAATTAATGGTCGAGAATATGTGGCCTTTCAACAACGAAAGGAAAGGTACGATGAGGTTGCTGTACTCCTCTTATACTTGCGCGAATGCGAGAGTTTAATATATAATATCTGGTCCCTAAAATTTAATTCTTATTTTAGTTTTAGTTTTTTAAATTTTAAATTATAGGTTTTAGTTTCTCAAAAAACAAAATAGTTTAGGTTTTTATTAAATTATAAGGACTATATTATAAATAAAAGAAACTTGATGGATCAAAAACTCATGATTTGAAATTTGAGAGGCCAAAATCAAAATGAAAATAAATTTGAAGAACAAAAAATTATATTAACCTTTTTAAGATACATATATAGAAATTATTGGTCCACCAAAATGTACCGAATAAAGGAGTAAAATAGACAAGTCCAATGAGTACTAAAATACCTTTCATATCTGGTTAAAAATGCAATATACATATACTATTATTACATTATATATACATGCGTTGGGTATGATGCATGATCTTATATACTGCCTTTTATCTTTAATACAAAACTTAGTTGATTAATTTGAGAAAATTACAAAAATTAGATAATTACTTAATATAATATATGTTACATGATCTTTCTAAAATATTTATATGTATTATTAAATTATTTATTGTTTTATAAGTCGAGCAAATTAGTTTTAAGAAAAACAATAAATATAATAATTTAAAGCAATTTATTTAATTTTTTTAATCTTTTAAATTATTCAATTAGGTCTTATATTAAAGATTAAAAGCAGTATTTAATATTGATGCATATTTCATCACTTGAGACACTTATACGATGAGTTATTTTTGGGTATTGTAATAGTGAAATCGTATTAAAGTCTTTCGGTGTTGTTTTTTTCGTTTGCGTGCATAGTATTATAAGCTTCACATTTGATTCCCCGTTTTTCTTGCCACCTATTTGGGACCTATTTGGCTATTCCAGGTATTACAGCTAAATTTTTTTTTTAAAATGTTTTGTCAATATTAAAATTAGACCTAGAGTCCTATTGCCTAAAATATCAACATATAAAAGCTTGTTGGATATATTTGCCTGAAATAGTTGGGAAACACTAGGGGTGGAAACAGGCCAGGCCAAGCCAGGCCTCACCTTTAACAGGTCTGACCTGTGGTGAGACCTATTGGCCTGAGCCTGGCCTGTAGCCTGTGAAAGGCCTTTTAATCGGCCTGAGCTTGGCCTGTAATCAGGCCTGGCCTATGGCCTGTTAAGATGCCTGTTTTTTTAACAAATTTTAAACATACATAAATTAATTCAAAATTACAATAATTCAACCTAATTTATCTAAAATACAAACAAAAAAAATATGAAATTATCAAATTAACACAATTTGTAAAACATGTCCCCTTGGGCCCAAAAAAAAATCTAATATGAAAAATTATTAGAAAACATAATTTCACTCTGATATAAAAATACCACTTCATCCCATCTCTAGTATAAAAATTAGTTGATGACTAGATCTAGTTTAAAATATGAAACATCCTTAATCCTTTTTATATTTTAAATTTATCATTTATTCAAACTAATTTACTAACAAAATGATATTTGATCCTGTTGTTACACATAATTGTTTTAAAAAAAATGTTACATTTATTGTTATTTATTTATTTATTTAAATTAATTAAGCAACTACTATAATAAGAATTAGATTGAGCACACATATATACGGTCTAAAACATAATAGGTCAATTCTATATAAATATATATATTCTATATAAGATTAATATGAAAAGCATGGATCAAATAAATGAATGATGCTTTTTATTTTATTTTTTAATGCATTTATGTTTTCTTACTTTGTTCAAATATGTGTCATTATACATACATCAATTATTTTTATTATAAAGAATTGAAATGAAATGAAGCATGCAATAGGCTTTAGGTAACACGTTTATGTGGGTGGAGTTTTCTCAATTAACCAATTAGAATAGCAAATTCCCTCCTGTCAATTTACAATTTTAACCTTAAAAAAAAAAAGATAACAAGCCCAGGCCGCCTGACAGGCCTAACAGACTTACTATCAGGCCTGAGCATGACTTGATAAAGTAAACAGGCTTTTTTACAGGCTTGAGCCTATTCTGATACTTACATGCGCGTGATAGGCCGCCTGGCCTATTTTCACCCCTAGAGAATATGTATGACAATATCCCTTAGCAATGCATGAAAGTGATGTATTGGATAATTTGTTTCTTAGGGACAATGAGTTTATATTTAGCTTCACTACCAGAAAAGCTAACTTTTAACGACAATTTTTAGCGGCGACAATTAAAATCATCGTTAAAAATTTGACTTTCAGCAGCGACCGTAAAAAGTTTTCACTGAAAGTGTGAGTTTTAGAAGTTGCTGTGAAAAAAATGATTTTTAGAAGTTGCAGAAAAAAAAAAAGCTGAACTTCAGCTGTAACTTTATTATTGGTCACTAAAAAGGTGATTTTTTACAATTATTTTTTTAATCAACAAATATAATTTTCTTAAATAATGGAATTTAGCACCTCAAAACATTAAATGTATCATTTTATGATGAAAAAGATTATGTATAAGCTTTTTAAAAGTATATAATTGATTTATAATAAAAGTAAACTTTAAGGTGAGGAAAAATAGTACATATAATCTAATCTATAATATTATAAATATTAATCTGTCAAACAATTTATTAATACATTAAATAGATGTTAATAATCAATAAAATAATATTAAAATATATCAAATAAATAATATTATTTTAATTATATTCATATTTTAATTTATTCAAAAAGAATATTATAAATATAATATGAATATATATTTTAATATCCTCTTTTATACTTTAAAACACACACATATTATAATATATACATATACATTATATATCTATATATTAAAATTATATGCATTTACATTCATATGGCTGAATTATACAAAACCTCCTGAATTTTAGGATAGTTGCATATAACTTTCCTAATATTTCAAAGTTTACATTTAACCCCTAAACTTTTATTCTTTATTATGAACATATTGCCATTAACTTGCCATTATCTTTTTAACAAAATTTGCCACGCCAAATCAACATAAGATACCTCGCAATGACATCCTATCTGATTTAATCATTTCATAATAATTATATCATTTTTAAATAAGGGTTCAAATGTCATTTTATCTTTTTTTTTTTTTAAAAAAAACCCTCTTACGCATTGCGTGGTCTCCTTGCTACCTTTCAACTTTTGAAAAACCCTCACGCCGTGGATTGGAAAAGCAAATTTCCTTGAGGATTTTAAATTGGCTGTGCAAACACTGTTGGATTAATAAGATGATGAGAGAAGAGAGGGTGGAAACTCCACGGTGATGTGCGCAAATTGTAGTGTAAACATGGTGCATCCCACTGAGAGTTTTAATTAGACCGGTAATGCAAGGTTTGCCTCATTTCAATTTGTGAGAAATTAGAGAGAAAGAGGAAAAACAAAAATGGAGAGGAAAATAAATTTGACCAAATTAGGGTGTGTTTAGATTAGCGGTGGTAGAAGTAATTTTTTTCAATCAGAAAAGTCAAATGGTAAATTGTGATTTATGTTTAGATTGGCTTTTGTAAAAAAATCAGTTTGAGAAATTGAAGGTTGTTTGGATGATTAATAAAAAAAGTCAGTTTAAATGCAAAATGATTAAAAGGACATAAATTTTATTAAGTAATATATATTTAATATTAAATGTATATAATGTGACAATTATAAAGAAAATATTAAAAATAAAATTATTAGAAATAAAGAAATTAATTTATTATTATGAAGAAATTGAAAAAAAAATATTGAAATACTTAATTGAATATATTTAATGGATACATATGTGTGTGTATAAATCATTTGCCGCTGGCTTTGTTCTTTCTTGTTTTTTCAGAGAGGAGATATGTATGTCAAAAGTAAGATGATGCAGCTTATGGAAAAAGCTCATTTGAGGCAGACAAGTCATATTGCCAAATCATTGAGCCAAATATCGCCATTTCATACAAGCCAGCTTTTACCGATTGAGAAGTCAGTTTAGGCTCTCAAACGTGATGCCAAACACACCCATAAATGTTGAGGTGGAGAGTTGAAGATGTCTATGACGGTTTCAATGACCATTCTTGTTCTCTCTGACTATCTATATAATCTTGCAGCTTGATATCTGAATGTGTGAAATTTTCCATTTTGTTGGATACGGTTTGCTATTTCCAAGTATTATTACTATGGGAGCCTCTAGTATCTTCTGTCTCTGGAAAAGGAATTGCGAGAGGAAAGGGATGAATAAGGGTTTCCTTCAGAATTATTGAAAGTCGCGTTAGCCTATTGTGAGGAGACGTGAAGGGATTAGGGTTTGTTTTGTTTTTTTAAGGATAAAATGACATTTTAAATCTATGTAAAAAATATGCATAATTATCATAAAATTATTAACTTATACTAATGCCATGTAGAATGTCGTGTCATCCTTATCAATATAATATGACAGTTTAAGTTAGTAACTTAATAGAAAAATTAACAGCAGGGAGCTCAATGTTAAAAATTAAAACGTCAAGCAAGTTAAATTTAAACTTTGAAATATCATAAGAGTTATTTACAACTGATCTAAAATTCAGGACTCATATATATATATGTATATAAATATTATACTGTGAATAATATATATATACATACATATGTGTGCAATATTTAACGATAATTTCATACTTTTAATTTGCAAAGTCATTCTAGCTTAGATGGCAAAGCATTTCATATGACAAGGAAAAGGTTGAGGGATCAAGTCTTGGGTAATGATGACATTGTCATCTCATAAAATAATTAAAGTTGGTTGTCTTTTTTGGTGGTAATGTTGTTTTCAGCAGCAACATAAGAAGTATTCGTTAAAAGTATAGTTTTAGCGACAATTAAATTTTCAGCCATAATTAACTATGCTTTTAGTGGTGAGTCATTTGTCGCTGCTAATAAGTATCAATGATAGTCATTACAGCTACCACTTGGTGATGACTTTTTGTCACTGCTAAATTTGTTTTTTAGTGCTCTAGGCAATGGTTATAAATGTTTGTAAGCATAAGTTGAAAGAAATGGAAACACTAGTGTTTAAGTAATACATAAACATGTTTACATACAAAATTTGTGCCTTTTTGCTCATACTATTAGACAAAATTTGTGCCTTTTTGCTCATGCTATTATCTCTTTCTTCTCAATGTAATGCCTTGAATGCAACACTATGAGCCTGTTTGGGATAGCGGTGAAAATCCCTTATAATCACGTTTTACGTAAGTTGAGACAAAACTCCTCTCACATACTTGTCTCGTATTCTGTAAATCACGATTGAAAAGCTATTTATAAGCTATTCCAAACAGGCTCTAGTTGTTCCAAATAGGCTCTATATGCCAATGTTTAACCCGGGAGGCCTATTCCTGAATATTTTTTTGGTATATTTTTTGAGGTGAATATGTATTGGAATAATTTAAAGGCTTTGTTTTTGGTTCCTATGATCATACTAACAATAAACTATTTGTTTTATAGGAAATTATTCATACTGGGTTTAAAGGGTTATTTGCAGAATTTGTAAACAATATAGAGGTAATTAAAACTTCGATTCTCTCTTTGAGATTCTTTTCTAATATTAGGATAATTAAACATGAATTTACATTAATGTGTTAAGGTTTTGAAGTTGGGGATACAGTGGTCCCTTCAAGTATTTTTTTATGGACAATTATTGGAGAGATGAATTAAATATACATGTGATTACTGAACTTATTTTTGCCTTTCCTCGTAATAAGGTTGTTGTGAAATTGCATGTCCTTTGTCATTCTATCAAAGAATGCCCTTAGGATATTGGTCTCTCTAATCCTAGTTTTTGAGGCATGGTATGAATGAAAAATTTTAACTTTTAATTATATATTGTTATATTTTTTATGATTATACTATTTTAACTTTAAAGTAATGAATCTCATTCTTTTATAGAATATTGACCAAGGGAAAAAAATATATAAAATAGCATTATTTGTTCGTTTATCAAGGTTGATTGACTTAAAAGTTTCATTGATAGGAGAAAATGGGCAAGAATTAGCTTCTTCTAGCATTATATTATTGATTCAAGAGCAGAGTACTTCAACAGCTACTAGGTGTTTGGGTGAAATCGAAATCATAGTTTTAAAAGTAATTTTGCGATATACAAAGTAAATATATAAAGGAGTTTTCCTTGATTTGGAGAAAAATGCTTTTTAAAAACACTTTTATGATTGCCAAGCACCTAGACTTTCAGCAACTTGAGTCTCCATGATAGTGACAACATAGTCATCGGTAATGACGTTGACTTCACATAAAGGAAATCTTCACCAGAGACATTGAAAATATTGTAGTATGTGGTGGGATCCTGGGCTTCAACTTGGGCTATAAAGGCATCACCAACCCTCTACTCGACCCTCAAGTCACCAAGCTCAATAGAGGCATCTTCATCTGCTTGATGATGAACCTTAATTACCATAGTAGACGACTTGTCGTTCTAGCACTTCATCACTTCTTGGTATGAAATCTCGAATAGCTCAATCCAAATCTCTAAACTGTCATGTTACAACACTGGTTCCCTTCTAATATCACTCATCTTGTTTGCATCCCTTTCAATGCCACCCAACCAGAAAAACCACTTTTTTTTTTATAAATAAAACATCATTGATCATTACTTAAGTCTTTTTTGCTCTTCCTTGTCCTTCTTCCTCCTCACATTTTCTTGGTTTCTCTTTACACCAAATGATAAAGGAAATAAGGTCTGCTTTGAACCCATTTTTCCCTCACACACAAAAATCAAGCGTTTCTTAAGTTTCTACTCTTATTTTTCTTGGTGGGTCTTGTTTTATGCCTTCTCTTATTCTTTTATCTTATCATTAGTGGTAAAGAACTTTCCTGCTCCGAAAAACAACAAAGAAGAGTCCCCTATTCTTTCTACCTCTCCTTGTGTTCTTAATTCTGTTCATTTTACTGCAAATAAAAGCCAAACGTCTTAGAAAGCTGATGAAATTTTCTATTTTTTCCTAAGTCCACCCACGTATCATCAAACTACATGCTATCGTGCAAGTCTCCTTGCCAGTATGTTCACTTAACACCGACTGTTAGGAGACCATTTGATTAGGGTGAAATTGCTATGAAATTTAAATTTTTAGGGAGATATTGAGACCTCAAAAACTTCAAGACACCTATAGTCTTAGTCATATTCTTTCAGGACAAATTTGCACCTTATCTGTAAAAATTATTCCAAACATGATTTTTTTTTTAGGTTTAAACTAATATTTTTACTCCAAAAGGCCGTTTTCATGGGATAAATGTGATCTTAACAAGCTCAAAAAAGGCAATGTAAAATCACCTACTAGATTATCCCAAATGCTACAATTTTCTTTTCTTTTTTTCAATATTATTGAAAATAAAACAACATTACAAAAGTTTACTCTTCCTCATCAAGATCCACCCATACAGTTGAAATGGAGATTAATCAAAGATGCAAAAATGACTCATCGTGCTCTGAAAGGATTTTGCTAAGTAGTCAGCTATAGTTAGGTGCTCTCTTTGACTATGTCTCAGTATAACCTGTCAATTCCTATGAATGATTCTCTTAACATCATCATCAATACCTCTAAACAGGTTATTGTTATCACATCCCTTAATGCACATTTCAAGTGCTTCTGCACAATTAGAATACACAATGCTCCCATACCCCTTAGTCCAACACAAATTAAGAGCATTAATGATTCCAAATGACTGGGGATACAAAAACAAGTTTATAATTGAAACCACAAAACTATCTACCCATCTCATCCTTGATAACCCCTCCACAACCACACATACTATTTTGTAGCACTAAACCATCCAATTCTAACTTATATTACCACAAGATATAGTATCAAAGAACTAAACCAAAGTTATTTTATTGTTCAAAATTGATTTCTCCATTTAAAGTTAATTTTTTTTTACTTAGAGAAATTTCTTTATTCTTTGTGTTTAAGTTGTTAATCTAAATTTCTATACTTTTTTCCTTATGAAAGGACAATTTTACATTAAATAAAGAAATAGTAGCATATAAGGTAACTTAGCAGCGTATGTACATCGTGAAACAAGTAAGATATTGACCAAAGAACCAAAATAGGTTGCATGATAAGTCTAGCATGGGTGTGTTTTATTAGTTTACAGTGTAAAGGAAACATATGAGCTTAGTTTGTGAAAGACGGCCACGGTAGCAGAAGGAGTTCTTGGCAAAGGGTATAAAGTTGGTGTACCTATAATAAGTTTTTGTTTTAATCCTCATATCAAAGTTACATTGGTCGTACTTAGGAGTCTATATTAGTATACTTAATGCCATATAAACAAAGTTTTAAATTATGATCCAAATATTTATGAAATTATAGGGACCAACTTTTGGATTAACTAAAATATAGGGATGAAAAATAATAAAAATGTGTAAAAACTATGAGATCCATTAAAGAATTATGGGAAAATAAACAGAAAATACTTACTGAAATTTAAAAAGACAAAAAGATCATCCAAATAAGTGAATGACATAATGGGTATGAGGTATTAATCTGGGATTTGCAAGTTTTGGTGGAATGACAAAAACATCCTTGAAGTGAGAAAAAGAAGTAGCTGAAGTTTTCACACATTAACACATTAAAACGAGTCAGCAATACGTAAAAAATTGGAAAGCCGAAAACAAGAAGCTTGAAGCAACACTTGAAAGATGGAAAGAGGAAAGTGTAAGTAATTTTTCTTTCAAAATGCCATCACCTTACTCCTTTGACTATCATCATTATGTAAAGATTGTTCAGCTAATGGGTTTTGCTCATAGGTTAGTATATTTGTAGTAAGAGAGGGAATTAACGTGCGATATTATGTAAGTAAGTAAAGATTGGGGGTAGGGTTTAGGTTTTTAATCTTTTTGGTTTTTGCATGCTGAGACAGGGATGGGTTTGTTGATAAAGGTGGTTTAGATTAAGAATTTGAGAGGGATGACAGATTGACATATCGAAAATGAAAAAAAGGCTAAGTGATTAGTGGTGTGATGTTTGAGAGCAACTAGTAAGTATAAGGTGGTCAGTGTCGTTAAAATCATTAGTCAAATTGTTAAACCCTATATTGAAGTTATCAATAGAGGAAGTGTGTGTTGGGTGTTTTGTAAGATGATAAAAATTGATTATTGGGAAAATAAAATTTTGATTTATGTTTTTTTGCTGCAGGTTATCAAGCTTTGATGACATTTAAAACTGGGTTAACATCTCCAAAGGGATTTTTGACCCCTTCTTAATGTTTTTGGTAGAAGGGTTGGTGGACAAGCTATTCCTTTTATAGATGATGTATAGTGAATATGATATGTTTTGTGGCCTGAATAACAAAAATAATTAAGTACTAGTTTAATCTTAATATTAACTTATCATTTGAATATATATAATATAATTGTTGTCACATGCTTGCTGGATTTTGGTAAATACTATCACTTTAGTGGTCAATTCGTTACAATTACTGTGAATTATGAATGTCAATATTGACAAATTTATTATGATGTACTTTAGCCGTGCTTGTATACTAATTTCTCAAAACATTAAGAGATTAAATTTTGTGGAAATTGACTAGGTCAATAGTATAAAAATGGTCAATTGGTCAAATGTCTAAAAATACATTGCAAAAAATGTTACTGGGATGGTCACTTTCATTTCGCAAGTTATTAGTCTTGTTATATATTTAGTAAAATTGTCTGCAAATGGCTAGAGACAAGGTGCAAATAAATAGTTTGTAAAAAATGCTGTGTAATTGGTTACTTTTATTTCGCAAGTTGTTAATTATATTACATTTATAGTAACTTTGTTCAACACAATCCCCCCAAGTTTTGCTAAGTCTGTAAATGGCTAAAAACATGTTGCAAAATGTATTATAAAAATTATTAAATTTATTTTGAAAATTCTCAATCATTTCGTAAATGTTGTCATAGACTTGTTTCATTATAATCACACCCAAGAGTAAACACAATTATTCCCTATTGTCAATAACTAGGCAATAATATTGATTAAATATGTCTTTATAAACAAATTCCATCTACAACTGTAAGTCAAATATCATAATAATAGCTGTGTAATGCATTTTTCTTTACAAGTACTATGTAATCTGCCTAGCACTTACTACTAGGACAGACATTGTTTTTTAGTTATTGTGGTGGGTTGTTTTGATAAAAGCAAGCTCAATGCTTCTTCATACTTTGAATTAAAATTATGATTAAGTAACTACCATATGAAATTTTGTCATAAGTCAGCAACATGTTTTTCAATATAGTCAACTATAACACCAGGCTCCCATTTGCTCAACCATATTAATAAGTGAATGCCACAGTCTCGCCTGTACATAGAAACATACCGACAATGTACATGAGTCAAAATCATAGTAGCATTCACACATAATAATAAGAACTTAAACCACTCATAGATTATTTTGTTGTGGAATAGGGGCCCAAATAATGTCACTCACTTTCTTCTTCCTAAATAGTCATTCACATCCCATATATGACTCTACATGCAGGCTTTAAAAGAAGGGAAATGAGAAAGAGGAATGCCAATAAATGAACTGAAAAAGATGATTTTTAATCCATTTGCACACAATTTTACTAAATATATAATATTAATAACAACTTGTGAAATGAAATTAACTATTTTTATAATAAGTTTTGCATCCTATTTTCATACTATTGACCTGGTTAATTTCCACCAAATCCCTCTTATGGGAATAAAACAAGGGGCAAAATGTTTCATCAAATTAGAATATAAGTACACCTGAAGAAGTACATCATAATAAACGTGTTACCAGTAACTTTCATAATTTACTATGTGTGTAATGGAATTAATCACTAAAGTGATAATATTTACCAAAAATTAGTAGGTTTATGACAGCAACCACATTACATATATTCAAAGTAAAACTAAACCTATGCCTAATGATTTTGACAATCAGTTTCCATTTTAGTTCCCTAATAATTAATTTCCATCATCTTACGAAACACCCAACACACACACACTTCCTCCATTGACAACTTCAATATAGAATTTCACACTTCAACTAATGATTTAAACAGTACTAATCACTTTATGCTTATTGTCTGCCCTCAAACATCATGATCATGTAATCACTTGTTATCATTTTTTCATTTTTGATTTGTCAATCTCTCATTCCTATCGAATTCTCAATCCAATCCCTCTTCATCAACAAACCCATCCCCATTTGACCATCCAAAAGCCAAAAAAATTAAGAAGCCAAACCCCACAATCAACCTTTACTCACTTATGTAGTGTTGCATGTTAATTCCCTCTCTTATTACAAACCCATTTGCCTACAAGTAGAACCTACTGAAATGAATCATCTTTGCATAATGGTGATAGTTAGAGGAGTAAAATAATAGCATTTTGAAAGAGAAGTTACTTATAGTTTCCTTTTTACAGCTCTCAAGTGTTACTCTAAGCTTCTTTTTTCCAGTTCTTCAGTGCATTGGTGTACAGTGAAAACCTTCAGTTGCTTATTTTTCTCACTTGAGGGGTGTTTTAGTCATTCCACCAAAACTTGCAAATCCAGACTTCATTTCATTTATTTGGTTGACCTTTTTGTCTTTTTTAATTTCAATGAGTATTTTTGGTCATTTTCCCAAGAATTATTGTTGTTGATCATTGTTAAACTAAATATTGCAATTTAGTTATTCTTAATAAAATAATTAATATATTAATTTTTATTCTTGGTAATAACCATTGAAAGAAAGAACCAAAAATTAAAAAAAAATTTATTTGTATTTTTTAATGAAATTGAAAACATTTTTTGTTTAATTTTTAGATATATTATATTGAAAAATATGTATTTCTAACAATGAAAGTTTACACCAAGGGGTAATGGGCACTATGAAATTTAGTTGAATGCAAAAATGTACATGAATTTTTTAAAGGAAGAAAATAATAAAATTTATCAACTCCATAAATGTTAGTTAACTTTATTCCTTATCTCTTTAGTATAATGGACTAAATTGAGAAAAAAATTAAAGAAATAAAACAATTACTTAATTATAGTATACATTATATTATATGATATCTTTAAGATATTAATATGTATCATTAGATTATTTATTAGTTTATCAAAGAAAATAATAAATATAATATTTTAAAGTAATTTATTTAATTTATTTAATCTTTTTAAATTAGTTAACTACATCTTATATTAAAAATAAGAGATACTACTTGAGTGCAAGTAATAAATCTTGTATCCTAGAAGGGAAATACTTCATCTTGGATAAAAGGATTCAGGGGTTGGGAAAACAACATGATAAAGAAAGAGTGTGTTGACTATGATAGGAGAAAGATGGATGGACTTGAAAGTGACAAATTGATGAACAGAAAATGTGGCATTTGGTAAGACACAAAAAAATAAAATTAACAAATGTTTATGGGAGGTGATGAATTTTATTATTTTTCTGTCAGGTCATGTATATTTTTTCGTCTAGGTAAACTTTATGGTATCCAATGTCCATTGATGCAAGCCTCGTTGTTAAAATTGCATTTTAAAACTATCGCTGGCCTCACTAATGGACGTTATTAGTGTGGTGTCAGATATCCTTTTTTTGACAATTTTATTTTATTTTTGCACCCAATTAAATTTTATGATGCAGTGCTTCTTATGATAGATTTTGTTTCTAAATTTATACCTGCCCAATCATAAAACAGATTAGAGCTAATAATCTAGTCTCCGCTGGATGTGAACTCTCCAAAACCTTCACAGGTGGCTTTCCAAAAAAAAAAAAAAAAAGACTCTCCAAAACCTAATCGTTGGCCGCCGGCGAGAACCTTAAGGAGTCCTCAGGCAGTGTGGGGTTTTACCATTACGTCTGGGGTTTTAGGTAATCTCATCTTTCTTATAAAAAGCCATTGATAAAAGCTTATTGGAATCAATGGGTCTGTTCTAGCCCTCCATTGGCCGCCGCCGAGAATGCTTCACTTGCAGAAAAACTGAGCCTCTATCGATCGCCTTTGGACACTGCAAGATGGCTCGCCGGAGCCAGAAAAGTCCTAGAAAGGAGCACCTTGGCGGGTCCCCTAATCATCAAGGGGCAGAGCCGCAACCCACCGAAGTCAATGCCCAGAGGCCTCAGCGACTCTATCCTGAAATGGAGTCAACAGTTCCGGAAGACCCAGAAACTAAAAGGGAGGAGCAGAAAATGGTCAAGAAAATTGAAGGCGAGCAAAAGAATGAACCCCATCAATTTTGCAATGAACCAGATTCAATATCCTCGAAGGAGACGATAACGAAAAGAGTGAACGACTTGGTTCTAAGCACCACGAGTTATGCCCTAAATTAGACCCATTATCCTCCAAAGACTCAAACCAAAGTACTGCTACCTGAACCTGGGCCAGTTGTTTTGAAGAACGAAACCAGTGGACTTTCCGCTGAACCAGACTCAACAACCCCAAGGAAGAAGAAGAGGAAGAAGGGGAAAAGATTGTCCACGACTGAAGGGGCAGAAACAAACGACGTGCGCTATGACTGTGAGTTAATCCCTAATTTGGACCCATTACCCCAAAAAGACTCAGACCCTGTACTGCTACCTGAACCAGAGCCCGTTGCAGAAAGGAACGAAACTAATCAATTTTGCACTGAACCAGAGTCGGCAACCCCCAGGAAGAAGAAGAGGAGGAAGAAAAGCTTGCCCACGACTGAAGGGGCAGAAACAAACGACGTGCCCTCCAAGCACTGTGAGTTAATCCCTCATTTGGACCCATTACCCCCAAAAGACTCAGGCCCTGTACTGCTACCTGAACCAGAGCCAGTTGCAGAAAAGATCGAAACTAAGCAACTTTGCACTGAACCAGAGTCAGCAACCCCAAGGAAGACGAAGAGGAAGGGGAAGAGGAAGAACTTGTCCAAAAGTGATGCAACTGAGACAAGTCACGTGGATCCCGGGCACCTTAAGTTATGCCCTAATTTGGATCCATTACCTCCAAAGAACACGGACGCTGTACTGCTTCCGGAACCAGATCCAGTTGCAGAAAAGAATGAAACTAATCAACTTTGCACCGAACCAGAGTCAGCAACCCCAACGATTACAAAGAGGAAGAAGAAGAGGAAGAGGAAAAGCTTGTCCAAGAGTGAAGGGACTGAAACTTATCACGTGGATTCCGGGCACCTTGAGTTATGCCTTAATTTGGACCCATTACCCCCAAAGGACTCGGACACTGTACTGCTTCCTGAACCAGAATCATTTGCTGAAAAGAACGAAACCAATCTGCTTTGCACTGAACCAGACTCAGCAGCTCCAAAGAAGACTAAGAGGAAGAAAGAAGAAGAGGAAAAGCTTGCCTAAGAGTGAAGGGACTGAAACAAATCATGTGAATTCCGGGCACATTGGTTTATGTCCTAATTTGGACCCGTTTCCCCAAAGGACCCGCCCTCTGTACTGCTGCCTGAACCAGAGCCATTTGCTGAAGAGAAAGAAACCAATCAACTTTGCACTAAACCAGACTCAACACCCCTTAAATTTAAAGGGGCAGGAATAAAAGACATGGATACTGAGAACCCTGAGTTATTCCCTAAGTTAGACCCATTACCCCACAAAGATTCTGATCCTCTACTGCTCCAGGAATCAAAGCCAGCACCACTGAAACAAGCAGA
>NW_021632205.1:0-38292 GCF_004799145.2 Neltuma alba | reverse complement strand
TTTATTGGTACACAAATAGATATTAAAGCGACCTTTTAGAGATGATGCAAAGTCCAAATGTTACACACTTGTTCGGTGCAGGGAAGAGAGCACCATCATAAAAAATGATTTGTTCAATATTGAAGGAGCTCCGCAATTACAAATATGCTTATCCGGAAATACTTCTCTATGTAGGAGTATCAGTCAGTAATTGGAAATAAAATATAATGTGAAGTTGTAAATCATAATCCCTAATTCACATGTCATGACAGAGAACAAAATCAAAGAAGTTGCACGAGAAAGAAGCTCATAAGTTTCTCAATCAATCAAGTTTTGAAGAACGATAGAAATTTGAAGAACGATTACTATAATACATGATCGCGACAATGCATATGGGAGAATTATGAAGAACAAATTATTCCCATCCAAGCCTCTTCCTAAAAATCAAATTTTGGGCAATTGCCCGATTTATCAAACACTAGATGAAAAGAAGCATCCTTGTGAAGTAAATTTTTCTAGATTTATGTTAGTTACATTCAGAGCTGTAGTGGCATCCCAATTTATGTTATTACATTCAGAGCTGTAGTGGCATGCCAATTTATGTTAGTGACATTCAGAGTTGTGGTTAGCATCCCAACCAGATTTGAGCCGTAAGTGCTTCACATATCCTTATGCCATAAAGCAGTCATCAAAGCTTGAGGAGGTGTGTTGGGAAGCACAATTATCCA
The DNA here is from genome assembly GCF_004799145.2 of Neltuma alba. Classification (NCBI taxonomy): domain Eukaryota; kingdom Viridiplantae; phylum Streptophyta; class Magnoliopsida; order Fabales; family Fabaceae; genus Neltuma; species Neltuma alba. The sequence goes on along the minus strand of NW_021632205.1, from coordinate 37,585 downwards.
AGCTAGAGATCCAGCTTGAGGGGGAGTATTCAGATGCGCTAGTTTAGAATTAACTAATATTATGCTTATTGTTTATTATTTCCTTAATTATGTCTTATCCTAGGATTAGATTTGGATATTATATCCTATATTCGTATCTTATCATATTTTATCTAACTTAGAAGAATAAATCATATTTGCTTATAGGAACTTTTGTGATGGATTATTACATCACTTAAAAGAAAATAATCGAAAGTAAATGATTTGTCCCATTGCTAATTCAAACACAATGATTATGTTGTATAATTGTAGGATTTGGAGGATTTAAGTGGAGGGAAAAATGGGGCCTCTGAGTTATTATTGATCCTTAAATCAATAAGAGTACAATAGGATCTAGAAAGGCAAGTCAAGGTTCAATAGCAACCACAATAGGCATACATACCACTAATCTTCGTGGGGTACCAAACGCTTGCACTTCGCCATGGTCCAACCTTTGCTTCTCAAGCAATTGCAACATCAAATCCTTTAGCTACAATAACAAGCACAGCAAAATAAATAAAGAACAACAATGGGATATTATAAGTTTACCTAGCCATAGAAAGAAAAGAGAGAAACAGTTAGATTTTAAAAAAAAAATCCAGAACAGAAAAATAACATGATAAAAAATTCCATCTAATAATTCAGATGAAAATAAGTTATACTTGCTTGCTTGCATCAACAACATCTTGAGGTGGCATCTCTTCAGTTCCAATTTCAATAACAAATGCTCTTGATTGATCATGCACCTAAAACCAAAGAAAGATTAGAATCACACAACCTTATCAATAAACTCATCTAAGCAGGGCAGTACCTGCCAAGCAAGGCCTTGGTTTAAAAACAAAACGGAAAAAAAAAAAAAGAATAGAGGAAAACCGTGAATTATGGCCCATTTAGAGATTTTGTAGCTTAATGATAGAATCCAAGCTATGATATAGAGAATAAGGAAGAGAAGGCTTCATTAAGTTATGAGATCATGATCTAACCTCTTAAATTAATAAAGATTAAAAGAAATCTTTAGTAGAAGATGAGCAAGGATCTTAAACTCATTCAACTAATAAATAAAGCCTTAGGAGAATCTCCACTTGTAAAACAAATACAAATTTTACTTCCAGATGATTTCTACAGGAGTTAAAACTTAAATATTTATATAAGAAAAATAACTAACGGCTCCAAAAAAATGCTCCTAAAACTACGCCATTAACCCACGACTCAGATAATGGGAATAACTACTTAAAATTAAATAAGCAAAATTATTGACATAATCTGCAAGTATCATAACCCACTACTCCTAAACTTGAGGACAACTCAACAAACTAGAAAAATAACCTAAATAAAATAGAAAATATCTAAAATAATTTAAATAAAGATTTATTCCTAATATTTCTTTAACTCCCCAAATCGCCTATAAAAGTATCCCACAGTAATCGGTGCTCTATCAATACTTCCCCATTGGAATTTCACCCTGTCTTCAAGGCAAAATATAGGCAATAGCTACGTTTCATGTCCGTGATTGCCTTCCCCAGAATTGCTTTAAAAGAGATTTCAGCACCTTCTGGCTTCATCACAACAGTAGCCTCGTCCTCTTTTGAAATTTCCAAGAGAGAGAATGGCGATGTGTAGCAATGCCCAAGTCTAACAGGAGTCCCAGACTAAAAGCAGATACCTTTACCATGACGGTGCTGGCACTCATGCTCTGAAATAGAAATGTGTGAGGCTGAAAGTGGATTGAGTTCGCTGGGATATACGAGATCTGAAGAAGAGAAGGTCGCATCTCCTTAGCATCACAATCGAAGGAACTAGCCATCAAAAGAGTTGTATTTCAAATGGCTTACTTCACAGCTTTAGACCCATAGGGATCATAGGCCTCATAATGCACTTCCATGAACAGGTCTATAAGAATCCATTTGGGCTTCTCGGCTATGGTCTAAGGCTCTAATGTGAAGCTAATAGCTTTGTACACTGTTTTAGGAGTAGCAACTTCCCGTTTATAAATTTTCTTTCCAGTGACTTCCAGATAAAACTGGCGAGCTGTGGTTCTCTAGCTAGGGGCCATAGTATGGTAAGCATGGCCTTGAACTATGGATGCTGCAATTTTAGAATTAATGATATCAAGGCGGGCTATGATGTAAAGCAATTGGTAAGGTTTATAAGAGGGGAAAATGTTCAGATGGGGCATTGCATGCTGAGATGGTCAGAATGAAGGTTTAGAAGCAGAGTTTATATGGAAGGAACCCATAATGGATCGAACGGCTCTGATACCAAATGAGAGGATCCAAGATATGATAAAGAGAGTAAGGAAGAAAGGGCTTTATTAAGTTACGAGATCAGGATCTAACCTCATAAATTAATAAAGATTAAAAAAAATATCTTTAGTCTTAAACTCATTCAACTAATAAAGCCTCGAGAGAATCTCCACTCACGAAACAAATACTAATTTTATTTCCAGATGATTTCTACATGAGGTAAAACTTAAATATTTATAGGTAGAAAAATAACTAATGACTCCAAAAAATACTCCTAAGACTATCCCATTAATCCACAACTTACAATGAGAATAACTGCCTAAAAACAAACAAATAAAATTATTGACATAATCTGCAAGTATCATAACCCACTACTCCTAAACTTGAGGACCACTCAACAACTTAGAAAAATAACCGAAACAAAATGGAAAATATCTAAAATTGTTTAAATAAATGTTTATTGCTAATATTTCTCTATTTTCCCAAATCGCCCATTATCCCACAGTAACTGGTGCTATCACTTTACAAGACATTACGCTATAAATACTCTAAAAGATCCACAGTTGAAATCCTAAAATTATTTGGTAACATGCAGAGATTGTAAAGGAAGTTTATCTTCTAGATAGAAAAACCATGACGGAAACAAATAATTTTGTCAAGTATGATGGCAGTATTTGCATGGTGCCCCTACTTCTTTGGAGATCAAGGGAGAAAGAAAGGAAGGAAGTTGACTTTCTAGAAAGGAGATACTTAGCGAAACAAATAATTTTTTTCAGGTAAAACAGTAGTATTTGTGTAGCGCACCTTCTCATTTGGAGATTAGCAAGCCTATATAAAAGGAGAACCTTAAAAGGAGGATGAAAACATCAACAATCCTATAAAGAACCAGCATTTTTGAAAAAGGGATGAATGAATAAATATTAACAACATTGATATTTTGGGTATGCAAACTAACCTTATCAACTGCAGCCACCAAAACTTCTTTTGGCAGTGATAAATTTTCAGGTTCAGAGATGAAACCAAGTGGGTAGCCCAGTGACTCCCTAGTCTTCAACCAAAGTTGTGCACATTGACGAGCTAAACTGAAGCAAACAATGCATGCAGAGAATAAGGAAACGCTAAAGATCAGTAAAAAGAAGGGAAATTATTTTTTTTTGTGTTTTTTTTTTGGGTGGGGGGGGGGGGAATAGAGTTCAATGACGTCGTATGTTCTATATAGCCAAATCCACCTAGCGAGATGAGACTTTGCTGCTGTTGTTGCTGTTTTCTTTTTCTTTTTCTTTTTCTTTTTTTTTTGGGGGGGGAGGGGAATGTTCAATGTAACTTCTTTCTCTCACTCACATCAGCTATCCCTATTTCCTAGCACTCCTAATCAAAACAAGTAAAAGAACAAGAACATCAAAATTGTCACATTTGACATAACAGCTAAGAACAACATGTAACCATGCTCATAACATTATAAATCACTGTCACTATTAAAACAAAAGTGAGCAATTACACGGTCACTTTAAAGTTACCATACAAATTAAGTAGCATTACCTACGCATACGACCAAAGTACCGAGCACGCTCCGTTACCCCAACAAAGCCTCTTGAGTCCAAGATGTTAAACGCATGAGACGTTTTCAGAAGCTGATCATACCTAGCATTTTGTGGAACAAACATCAGAAGATAAGACAAGACGGGGAGGTAAAAATAGCACATCCGCTAAAGGCAACAAAAGCGGCTAAGAAGATATTTGAAAACAAAATTAAAATGCCATCAAACGTACGCAGGGATTGGAAGGCCTAAAGCAAGTAAAGAGCGTGCTTCCTCCTCAAAGAAATCAAAATGTTTCTGCACATGATCAACACTGGCATGCTCCAAATAATATGCACTCATTTCCTTCCTATGGAAGGTAAACAAAATAAATTATTCATCTTAGAGTAAAGCAGTTTCAAGATAAGGAAAACAAACATGCGAGGGTCAGAATTTTGAGAAGAGGATGCCAAAAATTGCCAAACTACACACGCGCGCGCGCACAAAAATGTGACAATCACAAAACAAGCCTCAGGAAGATTATACTTGGAAGTATTTAGGCCCATATAAATATGTGCCACTGATAAATGAGATCTCAATGCTACATTTCAACACTCACGTATTCACAAATGAAACTATCACCACTCAATTGTCTGATAGTGCATGAGTGGCAGAAAAATGAGATGGAAAAAAGAAAAAAGAAAAAATGCATTATGGATATTTCAAAGTCAAATCACATCCTTCAAGATACTGTGATGACAATTTAGAAGCTATAAATGATCCTTTTTTACTAACCACAACTTCTCTGCAGACATAAATAGTTAAGGGGGTATTTGGATAGAAACAAAACTATGGTTTTAAAAGTACTTTTATGGTATACAAAGTAAATATGTGAAGGAGTTTGTCTCGTTTTGCGAAAAAGTGCTTCCAAACACCCCCTAAGCTTGGAAATATAACACATTTGTTGTTATGGGAGTAGGTAGTTAGGGTTTGATATAACCGACAAAACAGAAGGTAAAAACAGTACTGGAACTCAATCAATCCAAAAATTCACCTCTCAAAAGCTTAGAAGATTACAGTAGAGAAGGCTCAAACACAAAAGTCAAAATATAGAAAGGAGAGAAGTTGAAAAATCTTCTTGGCATCATCTTTCACCAAAAAGCATAAAAGAGAAAATATGATTGAATGGCAAGCAGTAAGAGAAGTGAGGTACTCGCTCTCCAAGAACAATTCTCCATATGTAATCGCATCAGAATATTTAATTTTCTTGAAGTGATCAACCCCCTGTCACAAAATTTAGGAAGCATTCTCTGAGTAGTTTAAAATGTAAAAAGGGTTAAATGCTAAAAAAGAAAATAAACCAGCATACCTGAAGTAACATGAGGATACGTTCAAGACCATAAGTGATTTCAACAGAAATAGGTGACAGCTGGAGACTTCCAGCCTGGGGAAAGACATATATATATAGACAGAGAGAGAGAGAGAGAGGAGATAAGAACATTAACAGGAAGAAGCATTCAAAACGTTTTAGGTAACAAAAACCGGTGAGCCTAAACCCAAGAATATATGATTAGAGAACAAAACTAAAGTACAAAATTTATGTTCCTAAAATCACAAAGTACAACATTATTCCAGTGAAATAAAACACACCTGCTGGAAGTACGTGAATTGAGTAATCTCCATCCCATCCATCCAAATTTCCCAGCCCAAACCCCATGCACCAAGAACCTAGATAAATTTTCAATTTGGCATATAATCCAAGACCATATCAATATAGAGATGATTGATTAACCATACAAATAACTTGGAAGCAAGTTAAATTGGCATCTCAATGAGTTACATTAAAATTAAAATCAGTATTATATTACCGGACTCTCCCAGTTGTCCTCCACAAATCGTATGTCATGTGAACTGACATCAATACCTATCACAGATACATGCCATCTATAAGTTCAGATCGAGAGTTGAAATTTTGGGGGATTTAAAAGACAAACAGAAGGAATTGTCTCATACTGCTCGTTTTCACAATTTTAAGTAACTGATATAAAATTAGAAAAATGCCCCATAGAGAGGTATGCCTTATAACCTTATAGAAGGCTTATTGCTTGATGCATATGATAGGATGCAGTGAGGGGTGTAAAAAGAGAATTGCGGGCTTGGAATTTGGTGGAGGACATGTTGGGCCATATTCTAAGGCCCACTTCACAGAATTTCATTTAAGATGCTTACATTATCTGTTCTAATATCATATGCCTAATCGTATGGGCTTAGGAATCAGGTTAGATTTATTTCCATCATCATTCGATTGATTTCCAGTATCTTATATGGATGTTACTAGATTCTATCAGGGTTCCCAGAACCTTGAAGGTCAACATGAACAAAGAGGGAAGATGGTTTTTTCTGCATGAGCTTCAAATAAAGAACTGATGCTAATGCATTATCAAATAGGTCATCCTAGTTTCAATTATATGTCAAAGTTGTCTCCAAATTTATTAAATGAAACTGATGGTTTTCATCACTGTGATATCTGTCAATTGGCAAAGCACATGCAAACCATTCACTCTCCTAAACCATTTGAGCCCTCTCAACCTTATTAGTTCTCTCTTTTCATGGCATTTTCCAATTAGCTGTGCAAAGAAATCTCATAAAGTAATGCAAAAAGACTAAAAACCTTAAGAATGACCAATAGGTTATCAAGCTAAAAATCAATGTAAAAGAACAAAATTTCATGCATGATTATCTATCCAAAGCTTATTCAGCTTTCACATGTTATTTCATGACATCCTTGAAAGGTTTTCCTTTCAACTTTTCATGGCATTTTCCAATTAGCTGCACAAAGAAATGCTTGTAAAGTAAAGCCAAATGATTAAAAAGCACTTTAAAGAAAGAATTCAAAGAAGATTGAGAGCATTCTACCTATAGCTGATAGGCTGTGAATAAAAAGATCCTGAGAATTTCCAGGATCAGGCTTCAGAATTACCTACAATCAAAAAGTAACAGATATCAATGGCACATGCAGACACAGAGATTTTAATAGAAAGATATTCAAACAACTTTAATTCTGAAGTTGATTGAAATATCAAACTTGACCTGAAATTGAGTGTGTCTTTGAAGCCTGTTTGGGTTTTCCCCGTACCGACTATCATCAGGGCGGATACTAGGTTCAGCGTACCTTCCAACATGAAAATAAAATTACCAAAAACTTCAATTCTAAGACCCTTGAAGTCTTCCTCACTCATCTTTTAAAATTGACGATGACAAAATATTGAAATGAAAAAACCTTCCTAAAACATCCAAACAAAATATTTCTAAGAAACATCCAATAGGAGAGTAGAAAGAACCAAAGAGAATGTTGAATCTAAGTTGATTGAGCTCTCATATGTTTTATCTAACTCTCAAGTTGGTGACATTTTAACCAACGAACTTCCAAGGATCAAGTTTGATGAATTATGCAGAAAGCTGGGGTGATAAATATCTCTTTCTCAGCTTGCAAAGGAGCGTTAGAAGTGGGCCTATTATTTAGGCCTTTAAATTTACCTTTCCTAAATATTTTTATAATGAATTTATTGTGTTGATTCTCTATTTTATTTTTGTTTTATTATTATCCCTTACTTTTAGGCTGATTGATGGGAATTTCATCATCCCTAAACTTTATTATATGATATGATTATTTAGAGGAATAAAATTTTTAAAACAATTCTGAGGCCAATTTACTTCATAATTTTATTGCACAACATATAAAGCCAAGGAAAAATAGAAAATTCACTATAAGAGATCAATCAACATTTATTAATTCATTAGTCATTATTTATTAAATATTAAAATAATAAAAAATAATGAATAATTTCTTAAGCAAGTTTTACAGCACCTCAAATTCAAAAGTCAAATATACTAGATGTGAAGGTAATACTATAAAATAAATTGCTAGATGCTACAGAATATTCTTGATCAAAATAAACTTGAAAAGAAACATACTTCTATGCCCTATACTTTTCTAGGAGGTTCAAAAGAATTACAAAATCATTCATCTTCAAAACTGTTCCAACTTTTTTTCTATTGAACCAAATCTTGAAGATTTTGATATGTACACTGATAAATAAACATCAAAATCATACTTACGCAACATTCCATGGCTCTGGACCAAGAACCCTTAAGTATGTAAGTGGATTCATAGTCCCAGCTCCAACCTGGTTAATATAGGAAAATAATGGGTGAATCAAAGACTATCAACATTCAACACGAGTAGAAATTGTTCCCTGAGCAGATAGAACCAAGAAGCTCTCTTTAGCAAAATAAGAAATGAAACAACAAAAATAAAGACGAGCAAATGCAAATCAGTGTATGCGAGTGTTAAAAGAATAATGGTACTTTTTACGCCCAAAAAAAAAAAAGGAATAGTGGTACTATGCAGTAGTGGTTTTCTAGCCTGCAAAGCACCATGAAGATTCAATATAGGTTATCCCATGTACATTCCCCAAGGGAAGCAGACCCAAGAGTTGATCCCATGAAGTATAAGATTGGAAAGAACAATATTTTTCACCTTAATAGACCAGACCAAGAGGCTTTACATTACAAATAAAAACAAAATTTTATAATTATGTAAAGAAATATTTGAGCCCCCAAAAAAATTATAACATTCCAAGAATACCTGAAAAATATTGTAAACCAAGTATGAATTAGTAAGTTCATTAGCTTGAATAATGTTGTGGAACCTGGACTTCTCCTCGCCATCAAGCACACCCCCCCCCCCAAAAAAAATAATAAAAAACTACATTTCATCTCTTGAGATTAAAGCTAAATAATCAGGTAGGGAAGCCATCAAAGGAATTATCCCCAAAAAAAAAAAACAGAGAGAAAGAAAAAAAGGGAGCAATGCTTTGTTTGGATAAGGAGAAAATGGGCGAAAAGAAAATACAGTGGAGAGAAAATGATGAAAAGAAAAGAAGTGAAAAGAAATCTCTTCTTTTCTTTGGATAGGCAAGGGAAGAAAAATGACTAATTTGCATTGATACCAAGTTAAATGAGATTTCATATCTAACATCGATTTATGCATTGGCCATTTTTATAAATGTTTTGAAAAATAAAAATAAGAGATAAGATTTGAATGAAGTGTATTGAGAAAACTTCACATAATTTACTCCCCATTGTGCATTATGTGCGCAGTAACGTGTTTTTTATTTTTCAAAATAAATAAACATACCAAAACACTGTTTCCTATATATAGTTGCACTGTTTAAATATGAGAAGAATCCCATAGAAAAACAAAATAAAACTGCTAATTCAAATTACTTTATACCATGTATCTTTTTAGTTAAATCAAGTAAGTTAAATGATATTTTATATAAAAAAGTTGCAAGTGAAGTTAAACAAAACTGCAGCATACAGGATTTGTTTTCTAATCCCCCTATAAACATAGTTTTCCTCAGTTCAAACAGGTCCTGGGATGCTAATTAAAAATAAAAAAAAAGGTAAACTAGAATTTTTTTTTGGGCCCCCCCCCCCGCCCCGCCGGGGGGGGGGGGGGGATCCATGAGGAAGCCGGGATCCGCATGAAGAAGCCATGCAGAAAAGGTTGAGTATGAGTAGACAGAGGAGAATGAAGCGAGAGTGAGTGGCTGAAGGAGTTGCTTTGGAAATGGCGTTTCACTCCAAAATCTCTCCGTTTTTGTAACCAAAAAAATGGATTAAAATGGAGAGAAAACATGTAGGTCTCATGCTCTTTTTCTCCCCAATTTTTCTTTCTCTGTCCTCTTGTACGTCACATCCAAATAGGAAATAATCTATTTACCTTCCCGTTTTATCTCCTAGCTTTCTCTTTGTCTCTACTTTCTCTCCATTTCTCCATTCAAAGAGGATCTTTTCTTTTTTTTTTTTTGGGGGGGGGGGGGTGTGGTGCGGCGGTGTAAATAGGCAGTGACCATTACCTCTGTGTTGCTGCATTGCATTATGGCACATCCCACAGAAGCCCAATATTCCTGCAATCCCAATAGTAACAACCAGTCAAAAAAGAAAAAGACGTTTTGCAACTTGCCTTTTACTCGCTGCATATAGCAATAACAGTAAAGCGAAGGGAATCCTCCAAAATGATATCCGCCTGAAGTGTCTCAGAATAGAGCACCTAGGACGATTGTCACAGCAACGAACAAGATGAGGCACAGAAGGATCATAAATTGGGTCAGGCCCATAAGGATGAACTGGAGAAATCCGAACCAATCCCACTTCAAACAAAATTTCCATAACTAAAACCCATGGACCAGAATTTGCGCAACCCCCTCATCCGTTCGATCACTAAAACCTGCATTTCCATAAATTGAGAACCAAATGGATACGGTTTAATGGAACTGAGTGACCAGCCTTCATCTCGTCCGTTGCTGCGACTAAAGGCTCAACCATCAATTCAAAGGATCCGTTCCCAATACAAGCATCGTCAGAAGTTCGTTGCAGGACCTGAAGGCGCTGAATGGCTTGCTGAAAAGTAAGCACAGAACCTTTCTCAGTCTGGCTCTTTAACTCAGTAGAAGAATGCCGTGAAATCGAAGCAGCGCCAGCGGCAGAGACATTGGCACTGGTGAATTGACGGCGGGAGAGCGGCAAGCATAACCCGTTGGCCGCGACTTTGCCTGCCCGGAGCACCATGAGGTGAGAAGGGTGGGGCTTGAGAACGGAGACGACTAAGGGGAGGGCCAGGATAGCCATGGCCAGTGACTCCGAAGAGGGACGCCAGATAGCAGTACTGTGCTGTCCTAGGAATGCGAAATTAAGGACGGAGATAAGACGATAGGGTTTAACATCAGCCGTTACCGCGGGCTCACAACGGTCGGAACCCGCCTTAATTATTCGGGCAAAATTTATATTTTGTCCTATGGATATAGATTAGTAGTTGTTTTCCCCCTCAAGGCCAATAAGAATAGTTCATTTGTAAGTTAGACTTATAATCCCACCCCTGGTTCAGCTAGTTGCCTAATGTAAATAAATTAAAAAAATTTGTTAAGTTAGTTATGTGTAATAAATAGATATTGTCTTTTATAAAATACTCTTGTTAATCATGTATATTAGCTAGAATTACTATTTGATAGAATCTTTAACATATGCAACTATTGTAAGAGTTATTTTAGAAATAATAGATAAATATAAAATACAAAGTGTATTGAGATTTTATATTTAGAACTAAAATTGAAAGTCAAACTACCTCTTATATTAAAAACCGGAGAGTATGTTTTTATATAAAATAAGTGAATTTGAATCCTCTTTTTATCTATTTTTCTTCTTTTTTCCCCTCTCACCCCATTCGCCTCTTTAGATTGAAAATAAATAGTTGAGATTTAATATTTTATAAAATTACTTTTTTGTGAGAAGTTTTTGATAGAGCCTAATAGCATGGTGTGATTCATGTAGCCAACTCCACTTAGTAAAATAAGGCTTTGACATTATTGTTGTTGTATTTTTTTTCTATTGCATATAACCTCTAAACGTGACAGTCAAATTTAAGTAGGGCTGGTAATAAGGGCCAACTTACGGGTTGCGGATTGGCTCGTAACGAATTGAACTCATATGGATCGGGTTGAAAATATTCGTTTGAAGGAGCTAACCCTTAACCCGCTAAGACGGGTTGGTAGATTTGCCCGCCAAACACTTATTTTTTTCAATAAAATTTTTTTACTTTTTTAATATTTTTTATACAATATCTAAAAGTAATAACAAAGTTTTTGTTTTTTCTTGAAATATTTGATTGAAAGCACCAAATAAATTATATGAGTATTTTTTTAATTTTTTAGATAGGATATAATATATAATAATATAATTATAATAATTAAAAAATTTTAAAAAATAAATGTGGGTTAGCCCAACAGGCGAGTTGCAAGCCTGACGATGCAAGTTAAAAAAGCTCGTTTACTAACGGATTGGCTTTTGACCAACCCTATCCGGCTATTTTTGGCGAGTTTTACCGGCCCCAAATTTGAGTAGTTTATTTTCTTTTAATTTTTTATGTAATATTATACTCCCTCCATTCCTTTTCTTTAAAAAAAAAAAAAATCCTCATAACAAGGTTTCTAAGCATAAGAAATAATTTTTTTGGTCTAAAAGTTTAAACTGATTTTTAATTTTACCTCATTGAATATACGTCACTTATTATCTTTTTAATAAATTTTTACTCACTATCTCCAGTGTACTCTCTTTATAAATAAGGTATAATTAGAAATATATATTATATATTTATTGTTTTTAACTTATATTTTAAGTCATATAATTTTTGAAGTTGTTTATTATTAAAAAAAACAGAACCAAGGGAGTAATATAATTTTTATAAAATATTGACGTAAACCAAGAAGGACACTAAGAAAGACTACAGTAAGGAAGAGGGAGAAAGGAAGAAACTGTAGAAACTAGAAAATAGAAAACAGAAAAGCTCACGTTAGGTGGTTTCCCCTTTAATCGCTTGTCCCAAAAAAAAGAAAACAAAACAAAAAAGCGAAAACCTAGAAAGAAAAGTTACTGTCGTCTCATTCGATATTCAGAATTTACTGTCAATCCTAGTACTGCTTATGAAAGCAATTAATATTGATTATGACGATGGTGATCCTTATGAGAGTCTTAGAATAATAAAATAACAATAAATCAAAATAAGCCTAAAATAATACTTATCCTATCTTTAATATAATATCTATTTAACTAATTTGATTAGATTAAGAAAATTAGGTAAGTGAATTAATTATAAGAAATGTAACATGTTTTTTCTAAAACACTATAATCATCTTTTTTAATACCCTCTTCCTCTTCTACTTGATTATGGTTTAGGGAGTATTCATAAGGGTAATTTAGAGAAAAATTGATAAATATGAGAAATGGGTCTTATATTTAGGACCAAAACCAACTCAATAATTAGGTCTTATATTAAGGACCGGAGGAGTAATATAAATCACATCCTAATAATAAAATCCTAAGTTTAATCTAATAATAATGATCCTATAAAGAAAGGGAAAGGAATTGAAGGAAAAAATTTAATGAGTTTGATTTTAAAAATTTTAAAAATATGATTAAAAGTTTTTAATTAATTTTTCTTACTCTTTTTATTTTACATATGATCTGTATTAAAATTTTACAACCCGCTTTTACAAATTTTCAAATCAAAACTATTAAAATTTTCTATCCCCTCCATTTTTCTTGTACCAAATATAGGGCACACGGCATCATACTATGTGCTCATGTATATGTGCATCACTCCACATAGAAATTATAGTGTACATAATACAACTTACCCTTTTGATACTTAATGTAAGATGTATTTAACTGATTAGATTAAAGAAATCAGTTACTAAACATAGGGTAATAGGCATACTATGTGTTCATGTATATGTGCATCACTCCACATAGAAATTATAGTGTACATAATACAACTTACCCTTTTGATACTTAATGTAAGATGTATTTAACTGATTAGATTAAAGAAATCAGTTACTAAACATAGGGTAATAGGCATACTATGTGTTCATGTATATGTGAATCACTCCACATAGAAATTATATTGTAGATAATACAACTTACTTCTCTAATTATTAATGTAAAACCTATTTAATTAATTTAATTAGATTAAAAAAGTTAGATAAATTAGTTAATTATAAAAAATATGACATGAATTTCTTAAAACACCATAATCATCTTTCTTAATATCTTCTATCCTTCATCTACTTAATTATAATTGAAAAGCATCAATAGAAGTAATTTAAAAAAATGATAAATATGAAAAATATATCTTATATTTAGGACTAATATCAACTTAATAATTAGTTCTTATATTAAGTATAAGAGGAAAATAATATAAAAGTTATTGTGAGCATTCTTGTTTGATGCCATGGGTTTAGCATGTGAGCCAACTACTTATACGCGACACAATTTTTTTTTTTTTTTTGGGGTTTTGCACTTTCGCTTTATTTTCGGCAATGTACAAGTGTACCAGGGGTCACAAACCAACACTCTCTTTGTGGGCTTTCTTTTGTTTGTAGTTTGCAGCTGTAAGTCCAAGGTTCCCTCTCCCTCTGGTAGAGGATTTAATATTTTTGGTCTGGCAAGCATTTTCTTAGTGGGCCTCCTTTATAGCCCTTCTAATAGAAATGTCATGCTGATGTAACCGGAAAACCAAAAAAAAAAAAAATGTCATGCGGACTGTTATTGATAGGTTGTTAATTAGTCATCGGTTGCAAGTTACCATTCCAGTTGATTTTACCGGCACCATTTGGTTTACATGAAAAGATACAAAAGTGTATGGGTCCAGCAATTGAGGGTTAGACAAGCTCATCAAAAGGAGCGAATTCGATTCTTAAGATCATCGAAGAGTTTGGTAAAGCATGGAATTTGGAGGTGATTCCCACATAACTATTGCTCTATCCCAACCAATAACCTAGGCACACCAAGGTTACCCAAATGGCATTGTGTGATTGACAGGTGATTAGGTGCCCGTTTGGATGAGCGATTGGAAAAGCTGCTTATTGGAAAAACTGCTTATGGATAAGTGAAGTGGGATAAAAGCTAAATTAGATAAGCTGAATTGTGTTTGGATTGGAGTTCAGAAAAGTCCATTTGCAAAAGTGAGATTGGTAAAAAGTTGTTTGGATTATGGTTGAGTAAAAGTAAGTTTGGTTGTAAAATGACCAAAATGGATATGAGTTTTAATAAATAGTAAAAAATAGGAAAAAAATAATTTCACATAATACAATGGAATTAAAATAATTCAATACGAATAAGTGAATTAAATTTTAAAAATTTAGAGAAATCTAAAAAATTATTTTAAATATAAAGTGAAAGAAGGAAAAAATTGAATAGAGATAATATAATAATGAAGTAAAATTTATTTAGTGAATTAGAATTACGAACCGTAGAGAAATCATAAAAAATATTTAAGAAACGAAGTGCAACATGATAAAAAAAATTAACATAATACAATAAATTTAAATTAATTTAATACGAAGAAGTCAACTAAACATAATTTAAATGGATAACAAAGTTTTGAACTCCAATTGACAAAGTAAAATAAAATAATACTCCTCCGGTCCTTAATATAGGACCCAATTCTTGAGTTGGTTTTGGTCCTAAATATAAGACCCATTTCTCATATTTATCAATTTTCTCTAAATTACCCCTATGGTTACTCCCTCAACTATAATCAAATAGAAGAGGGAGAGGTGGTATTAAGAAAGATAATTATGGTGTTTTAGGAAAAATGTGTCACTTTTTTTATAATTAACTAACTTACCTAACTTCCTTAATCTAATCAAATTAGTTAAATGGGTCTTATATTAAGGATCGGAGGAGTATTATATAATTAATTATTTGATAAACTATGAACGATTTGGTCTCTGATTGCATCACGAACACGATTCATATGCAATGAAGACTGTGATGTAACGTTTGAAGGCGATGGTTGACTAGCTTCAGCCTGATCATGTTCGACCATTATATTATCATTTTCAGCTTGTTCAAAAAGAAAGTCGGAGCTTAAATGTCTCCTTATAAGGTTATGAATGGCCATTGTTGCACAAACTAAGTATACTTGTGTTTGGAAGTCGTAACTACGCATGTTTCGTAAGATGTGAAATCTATTCTTCCAAACACCGAAAGTTCTTTCTATTGTGCACCTTAAACTGGAATGATAGTAATTGAAGGCTTCGTTGCTATTTCGGAATCCTACTTGTCGTCGGAAGTCCGGAAGGTGTTAGCGCTCAGATCTGTATGGACCTAGATATCCATTTGGTGTTGGATATCCCGCATCAACCAAGTAATATTTCTCTAATGATTCATGAAACAATTAGAGAGATTGTCAAAAGAAAAAAAAATGAAATAATTAAAAAAACATGCGTGATTGAAACTTATAAACATATACCTGGAGGTGGATGAGGGAAATTAAGAGATGAATTTGTAATAGCACTGTCAAATATACGAGCATCATGTGCAGATCCCTCCCATCCTGCCAAGACAAAAGTGAAACACATATCCCAATCACATATAGCCATAACATTTTGTGATGGATTTCCCTTTTTGCCAATAAATTTGTCTCTTTTTGCAGCAGGGACAACACACTGAATATGAGTGCCATCAATTGCTCCGATTGCGTCCTTGAAAAATGGATAATAACGTGGATCGGTCTCAATTTTTCTATGAGTTCCACGAAATGTAGGATCTATGGGTCGAATAAGTTCACTCGATAGGCTAAGGCAAGCTTACAGTACATTATGAAAGTGCCTACTTACAGTTTCCCCTGAACGTTGAAACCGTTCCTGGATCATCCTATTGCATTGTCCATGTGCAACCGTGTTTAAAAACATCGCGACCATTTCTTCAATTCCTACGTATTTAGACTTTCGTAAACCGTGTTCCTCCAATTTGGTACATAAGAGGTGGAAAACATGTTTATCCCCTCTAAACATTTCAGGACATCGATCATCATGGCCATTCATAATGCCTTGCACCCATAAATTTCCTGTTTGCTCACTAGTTCTGCAGGGTTGTTTAAACATATACATTTCACAGTAATGACCAACCAATGCACCTACTGCTTCATATTGTGTTAATTCCTCATTAATCTGTCTTGAACGGTCATCTTCATTCCACTGAGAATCATCATTCCAATCCTTCAAAGTATCTTCATTCAATGGTGAATCATTATTCCAAGAAGCCATTTTTGGAGTTAACCCTGTAACTATGATGACAACAAAGTGTAAGCATTATAAGGATTACCCTAAAGAAGGTGTAAATAATTATCATACTGCAAACAGAAAAACTAAACACATATATGATAAGTAGAAATTAGCATAAATATTACAGTCATTACTAAGATTTTTACAACAGGTCACATAAGTTTAGGTTCAAACAGCAATTAGTTCAAGTTAACAAGTGCAGTAACAACAGTGAAACAACAAAGTCCTAAACTAAATCCTAATCTACAGGTCCCTTCCATGTGTCTGGGTCTAGTGCTACCGGTATCAACCACTCCAATAACTTGCTTCTATCATGCATAAACCCCAAATAGGCTCGCCTAGCCCACCTCAACCGCGTAAGCATCTTCGCACATGCATAATATAGTTGAGGGTTACCATTAAGCTCCTCAAGGCAAGCCAGGTGTCCCCAAATCTTCTCAACTTGTTGGGGATCTTCAACCAATGCTGATGCTCACTTTTCAGAAGCAGCTGCTATAACACTCAGGCTATCAGAAATTTTTGTAGTCGCAGCAACTTTTTTCTTCTTCTTCGCATCAGACGTCTCACCCCTCTTCCTCTTTCCATAGCTTCCTGAGTCACTTGGTCCAGTACTCGAACGGTTGTTTAAGTTGCAACTGGCAAAATCATCTGAGATCCCTGCGGTGGCTGTTGGGTCAACACCGAAATTTTCATCCTCACTGTCCCCCGACCCTTCCTGTTGGTCGAGCCCGACTCTATAAACATCCTCCTCTTCTGTGTCAGGCTGTGGAGTGAATGCTGGCTGAGGTTGTGAGGCTGATGGTGCATACATAAAGTCTCCCGAAGCCACAACATCTTTGAATATCTTCATTAGGTCTGATGCAAACATCAACCCCTGATGTCTAAATTTCTCGAAATTGGGATCCACCTACATTAACGTAATTAAGCAAGTGTCAGCGATGACGAAATTGATATTTAAAATTAAAACTCAACCAACACAAATAGTTACCATTAATTTCCGTTGCCACCACTCATCGGAGGCCAACACCCTATTTGTCGCTGCATCATAACCAATGCCAATCTCCCCAGACATAAGTTTCTCCCACAACTTCCAATCCTTTCTCAAAATGTCAAATCTATTCTTAAGTTGCTTCCTGTCATACATTTTCCCACTCCTTTTCTGAAAATTCTTTGTAATTTTGTTCCAACCCGGCCTCGTAAATGATGTTCCTTGGCGTTCCTTGTGCACAATTTGCTCAACACAAACATCGATTAGGATTTTCGTTGTATACGAATCCCAACTCACTTTTTCTTTATCGTTATCCATTTCTAGGTGGAAAATAATATAGATAAGACTAACAGAAGCAAACAAAGCACCAAAAATGTTCAAATTCAAGCTACATTATGTAAGAAATAAACGACTTGTTTTACTTGCTCAATAAATGGCTTGTCTTATCTCCTAATTTTTGGATTCCAATCGGCTCATGCTCACTCCCTCTGCTCCTCCCCCAAAAAAATGTGTGTGGGTGTATATATGCGAAAGTGTCATGCAAAACAATTTATAAATTCATAAGAGTACTTAACAATTTTCTTAAAAACCTGTCCCACAGAATTGAGGGTAAAAATTTTTTCAAAAAAAGAATTTATAAACGTATAAGAGTAATCAATAATTTTTTCCTAAAATATCCTTCACCCTTGACAATCCAATTAATAAGAAGATGATGGATAATAATTGAAGGCAAAAATAAAAAGAGAATACTTAGGTCAAATTACTTGAATTGGTTAAAAATGTTTTATTGATGTGTAAATTAGAAGAAAACTTATCATAAACTAATAAGAAGTGGACCATTTGACAACATTAATTGACATCGAATGTAATTTGGGACTCAGATTTCTTTTGGAAGAATATATGGCTTATTCCTCCTGTCTCCTACAACACTCGTTTATAGCGAGCAATTAGGATCTATGCCAGGTTTGGCCCAAAACTCAGATCTAAAAATCAACAAACGTCAAGCATTCATCACAAAAATTCACTGATCACTGAAACACAGCACAAAACCAGGCCAAGAAGAAAACATTCAGACAGCACGGTGGTTCGATTTCAGTCTATCTATCAGCTCACAATAGATCAACAAACACACAACTCTACATGCTTTGATTAATAGCGTATCACTCCTACATTCACCGAAAACCAACACAAACATATGGGAATCGGCCAACCTCGCACAAATTAGACCAATTGAAGTTAGGCAGAGGTAGATCGGCCAACGCTGATCACTGAAACACAGCTCAAATCAGACCAAGCTAAGATCTTCGACGCACACCTGAGATGGACCAGCTGACGGCGGCGACTGGTTGGGACGACGATAGCAGCTCCGACAGGGTGGACTCGCGTGATGAACGACCAGCCTCTCGGTCACTCAAAGCCACAGCCAATTGCTTCCTGTCACCGAGGAGACGCGACGGAGTTGACGGCAACCAAGTCTCGGTGGTTCTAGTGACGACGCGACAGAGGATGAGGGGAGGCAGCTCGAGTGAAGGACTCTCGGTCACTCGAAGCCACACCCAGACCTCACGGAGGAGACTCGACGGAGCTGACGGCAACCAAGTCTCGGTGGTTTTGGCGACGACGCGACGGAGGATGAGGGGAGGCAGCTCGCGTGAAGGACTCTCGGTCACTCGAAGCCACACCCAGACCTCACGGAGGAGACGCGACCGAGCTCACGGCAACTCTCGGTGGTTCCGACGACGACGCGATAGAGGAGGCAGGATGAGGGCTTGGGGGTCGGGCAGAAGGGAGAGCAGACGTGAAAGAAGAAAAGAAAGAAGACTCCAGGAAGAAAAATGAGGACTGGCCGACAGGAAGAGCTCAACAGTAAAAAAATAAGAGCTTATCTGATTCAATAAGCCACAAAAATTAGCTTGGGCCAGAACGTGCGTTCAGTAGCTTAAATTGTATAAGCTACTTTTTTTTTTAAGCCCAACCAAACAGCATCTTAACACCAATCGAGCTTATGCTGATTTTAAGCTACTTAAAACTCTTTAGAAGCCCAACCAAACGGACCCTAAATTGTATGTCACCTGGTTGGTTCCTTGTCCTTAGTTTGTGGATGAGCCCAATTTTGCACCAAAAATATGTATGGTGGTTTGTATTAAAAAAAAAAAGGTATGGTTGTTATTAATAAAAATAATTTTCTCGAAACTTAATACTACCTCCGGTTCTAATTATAAGAGCTAGTTGACTAATTTGGGGAGATTAAGAAAAGAAATTAAGTTAGTTATTTGTAATAAATATGTATTGTCTTTTATAAAATATCCTTGCTAATCAAACTTATTGACTAAAACTATCATTATTAGAAGGACTACTTTAACACAAAAAAATACATAAATATAGGAGACAAAGTGGATTAGGATCTTATATTTATGATCAAAATAAAATTCAAATATAGTCTTATATTAAGGACCGGAGGTAGTATATGAATAACTGTTTTACTATTATATCTCAAGAAATAAATGACGTTTAAAAAGAAAAATATTTAGGTCAAGTTATTCTAATGGACTACTTTTTATGTTTTTTTTAAAAAATCAATTATAAACAATTAAACAAATTATACAAGTGAGGTTGTTGTAATAGATGTTAGGAAGAAGGAATTAAGAAAATATCAATTTTATAAAGGGAGTAACTAAAAAAAATTTAAGCAATGTATCGATATCAAAGTGCTATTAAAATCCAAATCAGCAAAAAAAAAAAAAAAACCATTGAACGAACTCTTTTTGCATGTGATGCAGTTAATATAATTAAAAAATGTAAAGAATATTTGGAGAACTTGAGTAACTCAACACAACAAGAAACTTAGATAAGAGATGCAAAAAAAGATTAGAAAATTGCAATTTCACCCATATGAACATTATGATAAGAAAGGTAATAGCAAAAGCAGCCTTGGAGATTTTTTTTTTAAAACCAAATTATATATATAATATTATATATGACAGTTTATATACTATATTCTCTCCTGTGCAGCTTCCTGTAGCACACCCAAACTGACCCCTTTTTGACCACAACGGTCTGACTGGCACGGCGCCCATGCGTCCATACAAATATCTATCCAAGTATCCATAATTCGCATCGCATCCTTCGCTCCAGGGAAAATTCGGAATCTTTCACAATAAAAAGGAACACGCAAATAATTTTAAAAAAAAAAGAAAAGAAAAAGCTGTTTTTTTTAGAAAAAAATATTGGCGAGATTAAGTAATTAAGTTCTTCAACCTTTATTAAACACATTATTTTCTTCTCATCGCGATGGTTTGATTGAGGAATAAGGGATTTCACATTTCTTAATTGAGGTTTTGAATTCCAACTTTCTTAGATAATAAGCACATATATATATGTTGATAAAATAATTACCATATTTTGATTCTGATTAGGTTCCATGACATTATGATTTTGTTATAAAAAATAACATTGGCTTAACTATAATTTGAGAACACACTAGAATTTTTAGATATTTTAAATATTTAATATTATTAAGAAATATTTGATTTTAATTTTAACTTGGTTGTTTTTTATCATTAATTATTATTTGTGTTTAATTTCCAAGATTCTAGAATATTTTGTTATTAATTTCTATAAATAGGTTGAGACTGCAAATAGCCCTCAATTCATTTATTTTTTAAACGCTTTTTGATAAATGAAATTTTGTTTTTTGTTTTTGTCTTTTTTTAGTCTCACCCTTCTTTCTTGTTTCCTTTTCTTTTATGCGTAGTCTCTCTATCTCTCACTCTCTTCTATGCTTTTCATCTCCTTCGTCCTTTATCACATAGTTCTCCTAAATTAAAACTCAATTCTTTTTTTAACTATATGCTTAAGACTTGAAGAAATAATAATCAAGATCTCAATTACGTAGTCGAATTGAGAAGAACTTGTAGTAAGATATATATCATTTTCATTTGTGTCTTTATAGTGTGGACTCTATGTACATGTGTTAGTTATTGCCTATATATGCTCTAGAAAGAATCATCACATAAATTCAAACTTGGAGCCTTTCACACAACTTTTTGTGGGTCCAAAGAATATAAACACACGCCCCCCAACAAACACATTTCGTTATAACGTATTCATAAGAAAGTTTTGTTCAAATTCAACCCTAATCGATGAGGAACATTGCGTTAGAAGAGTCTCACATCAATAAAAATTTAATACGAGTCCAAGTTAGATTAGTCAATAACACTAATAATATAGTTAATCCTAGAGAAGATGACTTGGATGATTGAGAATTTTAGCAGAAACTTAAGCTTAATTTAAAAAAGCATGAGTAGTTAATAAATACAATGAAGAGATGTGAGAAGTAATTGAAAATCACTCCACGTAATTGCGAAATATTTAGGTCAAATTTTTTATAATTATTATATTAATTTCTCCAATCATACTTTATCATGTGTCCATTTTTTTTTCATGTAAGTTTATGATTAAATAATGATACATATGGAACACAAAACATAAAATAAACGTTTTTATTATTGTTTCTCCTAGAAAGTAATTTTTTTTTTAATTTTATAACCATCCAAACTTAGGATTTAATAAATACTTGATGTTACATATAACTCAAGGTAAATGATCATCCAACACCTGAAATATTTTGTTAAATGTATTTAGTATCTTAAAAAACTTAATGATCCATTCATCACCTTTAAATATTCTGTGACTTATTTAGCACCGTAAGGTATTTTTCTAAGAGAACCTAATAATTTATCACCAAAAAGAATATATTTGTGATCACATTCACACAATTGGGAGCAGCCAAGGGAGGCCAGAAAAGAAGGGCATGGCGGCCAATAGCATCAAAGTTAGTCAACTTGAGAACGCATATTATTTACGTAATTAATAAATCATCTTTAATAATTATCTTGTTCTAGATATATTCTATATCAGCCTTGCTTTTTTCATTTTTGTTTTATGCCCCAATGATATCTAATAGACTTTTCAAGTCAAATAAGGGCAACGATCCATCACAACGCATTAGGTAGGGACATGACAAACTGGACTACCACTACGTCAAATTATAACTACTCATTACTTTATTATTATTATTTATTATTCCCAATAATTTATTCAATTTTAACAAAGTTAGTGGCAGAAAAGATTAAACAACACCATAAAGGGGAGTAGGTGGCTCAATTCATTTATATATAGCCCTTCTTTTCTCCACCAAGCCAACACATATCTTCTTCATCATCCTCACCCTCACCCTCACCCTCACCCTCAAGCTGTCTTCTTGCTTATAGCAATCAACTGAGCTTTTGTTTTCCTCTTTGTGATTCTACTAGAAGAAGAAGAAGAAGAAAGAAAGAAAGAAAGGAGATGGCTAGGGTTACATTAATGGCTGCTTGTTCTTTGATGGTTCTGCTTCTGGCTGTTCCTTCTGTGTTTGGAACAGACCATACTGTTGGTGGCAGCTCTGGATGGACTCTTGGTGGGAACTATGACTCTTGGGCTTCTGGACAAACCTTCACTGTTGGTGACAATCTTGGTCAGTTTCTCATAAACCCTTCTTTCATGCTTTTTGATTATAGCTAAAATAGATTTTCCTTGACCAATCCTTGGTGATAGTGAAAAAAGGTTGTGACTATTTAAGTACGAGATCTTGAATTTGACTTCATGTGAATACAGAGAACTTTTTTTAGAAGAACTACTTCTAATTAGACCCGACAATGCTCGAATATGATTTCATTAGATGGTTATATTAAAAAAAAATAAGTAGCATTATTTATTAATGATAAGATTTGAGTTAAAATTGAAGGAACTCAATTTCCTATGAACTCAAAATCACGTCACGGTGCTTTTCTGCATTGGGATCTTGAGTTGTTAATATGTGTGTGCGCGTGCGTGTTTTACATAAGGTGTTGATGATTTTCATGTCCAGTTTGACTGTAGTAAACGGTATGATAAGAACAATTAAATTATTTATGTCCAGAGTAGTGTTTGAATTATTATTTTTTGAACCTGGAGTCTATTTTTATGAAAGAGAGTCCATTTCATTCTAAACAGGGTACATACTCTGTTTTTATTTTTCTTATACACTCTGTTTTGCTGCGTTTTTCCATTGGTTTGAGTTATTAGCTTCTTATTCCATTCAAACTTTTAACTCTCAAACCTGTAAAATTTTCAAAATAGGTTGCACTTTTTGAACTTTTCTTTCTTCATTGTTTTTTTGTGTGCCCAACTTTTCTCCTTTTGAACATTTTTACCTAATTATTTGATTTTTCCTCTCCGAGGACACCAAGCTAACCAAATGATGTTGACTTATTTTGGTAACTAGTTTTCACATATGACTCCACCCATGGAGTGGACACAGTCAATGAGGATGGCTACAAGAGTTGCAGCACTGCCAATGCCCTCAAGACCTACACTGGTGGAAACACAAAAATTGCTTTGACTACACCTGGCAAAATGTACTTCATTTGCCCTACTCCAGGCCATTGCTCTGGTGGCATGAAGCTTGCCATCAATGTGGTCGCCGCCGGCTCCACCCCCACCACACCTGCCCCGTCGGGCTCAAAATCACCATCTACTCCATCCACCACTACTCCAGCAACTGGCTCATCACCACCCCCACCGGCCGGCAACGGAGCAGTTGGCGGATTTTTTAGTGCTAAACAATTGATGGGATCATTGGTTGCATCATTGTTGATCTTGGCCTTCATGTGCTAGGAAAGAGGCAGTGCTATTTTTTTCCCCTCTCCTTTTTGTGCTTGTTTTAATTATTATATGAAGATGTGATGGTGATTTATGATCATCATGTTCTTGCTTTGTTTTTAATTTGTGTGATCTGTATTCAATGAGGAAATTAGATTTGATGTTGACATATATGTTATATCTTTTAAATGAATAAATTTTCCTTCAGATTTTAATTGTGAGCATTGGTAAATAGTTCTATTTTCCTGCATGTTTAAACTGCATATGTTGTGCACACACGTAATGGCAACTTTTCTATTCATTCATAACAGAGCAAGTTTTCAACTTAAGGGAAAAAATTCCCGTCCAAAAAAAAACTTATGGGAAAAATGTTAAATTATTAGGTTCTCTCTTTTTTTTTTTTGGTCAAAGTTAAATTATTAGGTTCAAGCAAGAATTTTTTATAGACTTAAAGTACATCCAACACCTCGAAATATTTTCTCAAGTACATCCAATATCTTAAAATATTTTGTGATGTATCTAGTATTTTAAATATTTTTTAGACACGTTTAGTATTATAAAATATTTTACTGTGCGTCTAGTACTTCAAGGTGTTTTTTTTAAAATACGTCTAGCACCCAAAAATAGTTTTTGGTGCATCCAACACCAAGACAAAAAAAATTTAAAGTTCTGAATACACCTAAAAAATAGTTTTTGGTGCATTCAACACCAAGACAAAAAAAAAATTTTAAACTCTGAATACATCTAAAAAAATATTTTAAGATGTTAAATGTACCATAAGATATTTTAAGATACTAAATATATTTAAAAAAACATTTTTAAATATTGGATATACCTTAACCCATTTTTATATGTAAGCCAGATGCGTACCTAATCCATGGAGCCAAACTAAGAACCAATTGCCTTGGACATCCGTGCTTGGTGCCGTGATGGGGTCCATGGTACAGTACAAATGACGTGTCAAAGTCCCACTTCTAAGTTTGTTTTATAAGACCAAGAGAAAGTAACAAACTAACATGCATTATTAATAGATAATGGCATGGGGCTTTCAGTTGGTTTCATTATCAAGGAAGACTTTCATACACAAGCTTTGTCCAGATTCATACCTTTTTTCTCTGGTCTTTCTTTAATGGATAATTCATTGAAAATGATCTTATTGTTGTGGAAGAGTCTTCGTTCATTTTATTACATGTCCCTGTAATTTCAACTTGATCATAACTCAGGTTTTTAATCTAAATTTGATGCAATTCGATCATTATAATGTTGACTTAATTAAAATACAAATTCTAAATTTGGTTTCATACAACTCTTTTTTGTATAAGGCGATATAGTACAATTCTATTCCTATAATTTTATCCTAATTTTTTTATCCTTATATTTTTTTAAAAAATAAAATTAGAGGATCTAAAATTATTTTTGAAACTCAAGGACAAATATTTTAAATGACTAGAATTATAAGAATTGAGTTGTATCGTGTTAAAATTTAGGTGTTTATATTCTCTGAATTGCAGTTTTTTTAATAAAAGAATATAGGCCGACTTAGGTTAGGGTTTTCTTTTTGGACTGATATATTAGGGTTAGTTGTAGCTGACACGGATTCTCGTTTCTTAATAAATGATCAAAGATTCTATTCTTAGGTTTTAGGTATAAAGCAAGCTAGTTGAAACTCAGTTATGCACTTATGCCTTTGCATAAATGTATTCTTTTATTACACCAAAAATTAAATAACTGTAATATTTTGTTGTACCGTAGAAAATGGACTACGTACTCTTTTATGTCAATTATTTGTTTCGCCAACCCAAGCCTTGATTTTAAAGAAATTTTGAAGGAAAAGTCATAAAATGACTCTCCGCGGCGGCTGAGCCAACGGCTCCTCCATTTACTAATATATGATATTCTTTTTGGCTTCTAACGCCGGTCACATCATTCGATTGGTCAAACAGGCTGATCATACTTCGAATCTTTTTCTTCTTTTTTTTGCCAAACAAATATTAAAATTTCAATTTTTAATTTCTAAACTACACATGTATCTCTTAAACATGTTTATGTTTTGCTCTAATTTTATTTTCTTGTCATATCTTTTAATAATTCTTTTTTAAATCGATTTCTACGAAGTACACAATAAAAATCGATAATAAATAGTATTTTAAAAGAGAGAAAAAATACTAAACAAGTACAAATTAATTAACAAATCATGCATTTTTTGGAAAAAATCCAAAAAAAATAATTGTTGAATTTCAAAATTCCAAATTAGGAATTATTACAAAAATGCGTTGTTATTTGCTTTTCAAGTATAGTCATTTTCCTTACGAATATGATAATAATACTGATCTGGAATTTTGAAATTTAATAATATTTTTTAAAAGATTTCCCCATTTTTATGCTATATACAACTAACTCTCAATTTTGTTTTGCCAATAAGTAACTTTCTCCCCCCCCCCTTTTTAATATAGCCATCTAATTTGGTTAAATTCGATGTTGTCAAACCTCCAAGTATTTTTCTTTTATATTTGTAGAGACTTAAACTCCAAATCTTGTGTTTAAATAGTCAAATCATGTTCTATTATGATCAGCATCTCTCAGTAGAAATAATAATAGAGTATGAAAAATTAACAATAAAGTTCTGTAGAGTGTTTAATTTACGCATAAAACTTCCTAAATTATACTAATATATTATTTGTTTCAAGTGTGAAATGTCAAGGAAAAAATTTATATATCACTTGAAAAACATTTACAGATAATTGAGATTCAAGAAACTTCTTTCCACAAAAAACAAATGTGAAAGAAAAGTTACATTGAGAAAAGATCCTTTGTCATCTCGCGTATCACGTTTCAGTTACCACCTAATCAATTAACAAACTATACCATAATTAAAGTATTCGGTGCAAACATTTTAATTGATAACAACATTATTATTATTATTATTATCATGCATTAAATATTGAAAATGATTATGCATACTTTTACCTATGAATTTTTTTTTTTTTTTAAAAAGTTTCGGACATCTCAAAAAAAGAACAACTTATGCCAACCAATATGCCCCTAGAAGCGAGTATTATATTATATTAAAGAACAATTGAGATATGTTTCATTTGATACAGAACACACCTGGCAAATTCTGTTCATTATTTAATATATCCATTGATTGTGGAAGAAACTAATTGAAAAATTAAAATATATATATAACGTTCTTAAAAAGTATAGTCCTCATCAATAATATATCCATTAAATAATAATCCATTATTAATTATCTCTTCCACCAACTCACCCTATCTTTAAAAAATTGGCATAAGGGACATAAAGTCATGAGTTGTTGAGAGAGATGGTCAATGAAAAGGCAGTTGAGGAGGCTGTATTTTGACATGGAATTTTATTTTTTATGTACACGCAACTTTTCAATTCTTCCCCTACTTTACAAATAGGCTGTATTTCTCCATGAAATTTTTTTTTGGGGGAAATATGACTTTTTCGATGAAATTTGCTTGGACAAGCAACTTCTCAATTTCCCCACTACTTTACAAGTCACCCTTCTTTTTTCTTTCTATTTGCAAGAGTTAGAGTAGGTACTAAGATTATGGCTATGTCTGGATTTTCAAAAAAACTGGAGGAAAATAAAGAGAATATTAAGAAGAAAATTTTCAAAAGTCAATAATTTTTTTTACTATTTAAAGGAGTTTTCTCTCCTCGTATTTTCTCTCCTCTAATTTTCTTTCTATCCAAATATAGGGAGGGCATGGGTAGATTACAAGAGGGATGAAATCCCCAACACCCAATTTACATCATAGCTTTCATTTGTTTTTTTCTCATTTTTTTAGTACTTCAAAACTACCATGCTACAACATTATAGATTGTTCCCTTAGTTCTTAATATACAATCTAATTATTGAATTGATCTTAATCTTAAATGTAAGACCTATTTATCATGTTTATCAATTTTTTTAATTTATTCCTATTGATACTCTCTCAATTGAGAGAAGGAGGATATTAAGAGAGGTGATTATAATGTTTTAAGAAAAATATGTCATATTTTTTTTATAACTAATTGGCTTACTTAACTTTTTTAATCCAATCAAATCAGTTAAATATGTATTATATCAAGGATCGGATAAGTATAATGTTATTGGCATAAATAACCCTGTTTTGGGCATTTAAGGAAAAAAAAACCCCCAATGGACAAGATATTTAGAAAGGTACCCTTTTTGTTTTCTTTTATAGCCCCCTTTTTTTTTGTGTTTTGTTTATTTTTTAAATTAAACTACTGTTGCAGTACTTTGAAACGTCATTATTGGATTTGCAACCATTGCAAGAAGAGAGGTAGCGGTTTAAAAGTGCCACGACAATTTCATAAATACAACTATTACACGTAGAGATAGTTCAAGACTTCTTTTTGGCTAGTAAGGTTCAAAGCAATTCCATTATTGATAAATCTCTAAATTCATCAAATAAATAATCTCTTGAGACTACGAAGTAATCTAACAAGAAAAATCAATTTCATCACAATAATTATCTTACTTATATAATTATCCAAACATACATCATATATCTCGACAACGTTAGTACTTAATTGAACTAATTTTACATCAACTTTTGTTAACTCAACAAAATTAAATGGTAATTATGCAACTAAATCCCCCCCCGATCATATTTAAATTCTAACCTTTACTACCTCCGTTCAACTGGATCTTGTATTCGAAAGAGGATGCAGTATAATCATTTTTATATATAATACATGGACATTAAAAAAATTTTAACAGCGTTTGTTTTTATTTAATTATATTAAAAGATTTAAGTTTAAATGTGTTTTGCTAGTATTTAATTGTTGAGTTAATATTCTTTGATAAATAAGGGTAGATGTATTAAGACTAAGAAACTGAAAATACACTTTATAATGCCACCAAAAAATATGCTTTATAAAGTTAATAGAATAAATGAAAATCTTATGTAAAATTAAAAGATCAAATATATATTTTGGTCTAAAAGTTTTTATACCATTATAACTTGTTTGTGACAAGTTTCACTTTTTTAATCATAGTTAATTTTATAAATGAATTTGTAAACTATATATGGATTCAATCTTTTCCTCACTAACACGATATTTCCTAATATTGTATTTTTAATGCTTTATATCATGATTAGCTTTTGTATAATGCATGATTCACGTTCTTTTAACTATGATAGTGCCTTTTGAATGTTAAGTTTGTGTCTTTTCTATCATAACCAAGGTTTCAAATGTGTAATTTATTTGTTTTAATCATGTTAGGATTATTTATACTCTTTTCTACCGTGTCCAACCTTTTCAAACTATGGAGTTTATTTATTTTCTACTATATGGTAGACTTTTGTCAATGAATTTCTTTATTTTCTATCACCATAGTATTGTAAATTATTCATATATGACAAAGTGTGCGGTGTGTGAAGGTAAAAGTTACATCGATGATTCTTAATTTGATTTTAAAGTATATATTGCATAATATGACCAGCATATTATTTTCCTTTTTGGGTAAAATATAGGATTAAGGTGCATCCAACATCTCAAAATATTTTTTTAGATGTATTTAGTACCCCGAAGTATTTTGTGATGTATTCAATAACCTCAAATATTTTTTTTTAAGTGCAATCATTTTCTAGTGCATTTAATATCCTAAAGTATTTTTTAGGTGTTTCTAACACAATATTTTTTGGTGCATCTAGCACCAAGGTGAAAAAAAAAATTCAAGAGACTAAATGTACCACAAAATATTTTAGATGTTGGATGCATCCAAAAAAATATTTCAAAATGCTGAATATACCTTAACCCTAAAATATATTATTTTATTAAAATAAAATAGAATGAATATAGACCATTCAAGAAAAACATGCAAGAACAAAAACCAGCTGATTATATTTATATCATATGCTCTACTATATCTTAATTGGGTTGGGGCTATAATCCACTGAGAATGAACTTGATGAAACCCAACATTACCAAAAGTCTCAAGTCATATGACGCGGGGTTGCAAGGTTGGAATTTATAAAGATTTTATTGCAAATAATTATACCAGTTGCAAGGAAGTCCTTAACCCTTGAGATAATTCTTTTTGCACTTGGTCAAAATTATAAATTATCGGTTTAAGATATATTTAATCAATTTTTTCTTTTGCCATTGATCTCATCTTAATTAATAGCTAAATTTAACATGTACCGTCAATATGATTACAGAATATAGCTAATATTATATAACACACCAACCGACAACAAATTATGTCTAAATAATATACTTCCTCTTTCGCATGTTGATCAAGATGCCATCAGCAGGGAAAAAGTGGATAAATAGGACTCATATCAGGATTAAATATTCCCCAATTTTGCTCCACAATCCCTTCCTTTTTGTCCTCATTGAACATCGCAAATATGAATGCATCTACGGGTTGTGTTGGCTTTCTAGGACTACCCTTACCACTCTGCACAAAACTTAGAAGCTTATGATTATATGTCTGAGCATTCTCTATGCTTGTGAATGGCTCATTCCCTTTTGTAGGCCATCCTGTCTCAGCCACCAGAACAGGCACATTCCCAAATCCTATTTTCTCCATTGCCGCATTAACTACATCAACCATAGCTTCAAACAAACTGAAATATTTCAAGTTTCCATCTATTATAGGACTTGGGGCTTGAAAAGTTGCATACTCAAAAGAAATATGTTGTGGGTCTGAGGCATAGGCCATGTAAGGATATGCGTTGATCAAAAGAGGTGATCCTGTTTGAGCAAGAAAACTTGATACATGCCTCATTACTTCCACAATCTCATCTGAAAACACACCATTTGAAGGAGGATATCCGTTTCTGAGACCGGCCATAGACATAACTTTTGTGACTTTGATACTATTTGTTGGGCCTAATATGGAGCTTTTTGCACTGTAAATGTTTTGCATGGCTTGTGTGACTAACGTCGCTTCAACTCCTGGGATGACTTCATTCCCTATGGTGATCCATTGAATGTTGACGTCATCTGCATAAGGTGCCACGTTGGTGCTCACCCATTGGTTTGCTGCTGATGGGTTTGAAGCTAGGGTTTGAATGTCTTCATTTTTAACTCCGATGCTTACTTTGAGGTTTGAACCTCTTAGGGCTTCCAATATGTCATGGCTTGGATCAAAGAGACGAAATGATTGAATGCCACATTTCTTGCAAAGGGCTATTACTTGTGAGGGAGGTGGAAGGTTGTCTGCATTACGGCCATAATTTACACCAATGGCCTCTTGTGTTTCCAATTTGAACAAGATGGCACATGTGAGTTTGTCATCATTTAATGGTATTAAAGATTAAAATTAAATGTGAGAAAATACACATTTCATTGATTGAAAGAGGACAAAGAGTTTGTGCTCATCAATTAATATGTATGTTTGTAAATGAAATTTATTGCACAAAATTGTCATAAATGATATAAAACTTGACGTTGAATGCCCTTAAATGCTCTAACAACTAGAATTCTAATGCATCATAAAGTCGTTCAATTGTTTTTGACTAATAGGATTGCACATGGGCAGGCCATTTTTGAGGGCATTTGTTATCAGGCTAGAGCAGGCATACTGAGCACGCTCCACGATCACTTTTGAGGTGTTCATGAATTTTGGGATTATTATCACTATTTTGGGCTTCAAAATGAGCTTTTAGGACCTTAAATACTATCCAAATAGACACCTTAAACTTTCAAGGCAAAAATTAATGCATTATTTATAGCCAACATGTGACATTTTGGACTTCCCATATAGATATTATCAGTACGTAATCCAAAATTAAGGACATTATGTGCGCAAAATAATAAAGCTCAAGTAGCTAGAGAGATCATTCTTTTAAGGTGCTAAACATCTCTTTGATTGACCAATGTGATTGATATTTTGAATCCTCATTCGAATGGAATCAAAACTATCTTTCAATTGATTAAAATGTCTATTGAACAAAATTAGATCTTGTGTAATCACATCACATTACGTCTTATAGTGAAAAATATATGAATTAACGATAAAAAGATCCAATTATATATAAAATAAAAAACTTTAAGAGATTTGTTATCAATTTTTTGTTATCACAAGAAAATCATATTTATGTAGGTCAAATTTTATAGATGTTTTCTACAATTAAATTAGGCCTAATGGCAAACAACCTTAGGATATTCAGTCGAAATGATAGCATATATAATTTCATAAGAGAAAGAAGAAATATGTTAAATAAGAGCTTACCAACAGAGATGGCCATAAAAATTGCAAAGAGTAGAGCCACTGTTAGGGACATGAATCTGATCCACCATGAAACCATCTTTAGCCCTCAGCAATACAAGTTAAAGACACTTTGAAATGCAATTCTTATTCTGTATTTGGTGTATATGTGCACATATACACATGCTAGTTGACACGCATTAAATTGCAATATTATTCAGAGTATGGAATAATTAGTGTCACAATAATAACATTAAATGCAGAGTTCTCTTTTATGGTAATAGGGGACCACTTCTTATTTAATTATTAATAAACAAACACTAACATAATTGAGTCTAATGGAAATGGTTAGTCTTTCACAATTGAACGTCGACATAAAGTTTAGCCACCATGTAGTATTGTTTATTTTCAAACAAATACTGTAATTTATATGCACAATCCGATTAAGATATGGGAACGATAAAGGCCGTATATATATAGGAGATATGGGCCAAAAATGGAGTAGAGCCATATTACTATATATTTAAATACTTCCTAATATGTGTTTTATGTTGAAGGGATATGACGGTATTCCCAAAAAAAAAAAGGGGGGGGGGAAGGGATATGTAAATGAACATATCATAAGCTTCAAAATAGGCCCACTAATTTAGTTTTGGTATTTGCGCGTCTATCATTGTAATATGTGACATATAACGATTGATGACTAAAGACATGAGTTTTATGTTGGGGAGACTTACAAATGTGGCAGGATTTATAAGTTTAAAGAATTTCTTTTTAACAGGTTAGTCTTTTGGAATTGTGTTCTTACTTTAAGCTCATGTTCATAACACATTCCTCTCAAAAAAGAAGAGGTTTGAGTTTATGTTGATGAACATGTACATTTTTTTCTTATGAATTTTAACTTCTAAATTCGAAGGAACACTTTTACTTTTAACTTAATAAGACTATAATCGTATAAAGAATAGATATAACTGAATTGAGATCCAGATATGAGATGATAGGTTCTATAATCATGCGAAGGAAAAGGAAGGGGGAAGAAAGGGGAAATCTGTTTTGAGAGCGTTATGATTTTGGTCTTTTTAATCCGTTATACTACCTTCGGTCCTAATTCTAGGTTACAAGTGAGGCCTTATAATTAGGATCGGATGTAGTATTTGATTAAATATAATAAAAAATTCTTTCTATCATATTCTCGAAGTCATTTGCCAATTATCAAACGCATTTCAAGCATCAATATTGCATTTTATTTATTAGTTAAATGATCTTGTCAAAACTCAATATTTTTAATGCATCTTTTTAATTTACTTATATATTTGAATAAGTAAAACTATAAAAATGAAATTGAAGGTATGCTTTTTAAACTTTTAAAGATGATAAAGATTATATGAAAGATAGCTAAAATCAGGGGCATTATATGTGTTTGACCCTTATATTTTATTCAATTCTCATTAATTATTTCTAATAACCACACAATAACAAGCTACGTATTCATCAAGAATCACTGAACACAATGGGGGGCAACGTAGATCAAATAACAGGAGATGACCAAGGGCCACACCACAAGGATGATTGATGTCACGGCTTGAGTCTCATAAACACTACTTTTTTATTCATTCAATTAATTTAAGGGACAATTTTTTACTCATTAAGATAATGAATCTTTCAATTATCAATAGGACATTTTACTCTATTAAGATTATTTTAAATTACAAACAAGGAATATTGTCCATTAATAGAATTTCATGATTCATTATTTACAATTTTCATAATTAAAGATTTAAGGGTCTGTAATTGTCATTTTCCTGAAGACTCGTTAGATACCTAGCCAAACTAGCCCATAATATAATAGGACCATTCAAATTATTAAGTGGCCTCAAATGCATACCCAAATTCCATACAATTAAATTACCCCTTTTTTTTAATTATATAAAGCATGAGGTCATCTCACCACAAAAAAAAATTAAAAAAAGAGAGAAAAACGAACAATGTGATAACCAAAAGAACAATTATACCATCTTTTGCCTTAATATAAAAACTAGTTGAATTGAATTTGGTTATAAATTAAAACCTCATCCATTTTATCTCTCAAATTATAATTCATTCTTTAAAATATAGAATTGGTTTGGGTGATCATCCTTAGATAAGCACCCCAACACTCATCCCCTCTGAATCTTTTAAGATTTGATTTGGATGGTCCGGCTTTAATACTTTTAATTAAAGAGTTTCTATCTAAGATTAATCATGATTAAAAAGAATATTTTAGAGAAAATTTTAAACATGAAGAGTAAAATTGCATCGCAAAAAGGATTATGATGTTGAATACACATGAGAAATATTATTAGATTGTTGGGTGCTAGTTTCCTCTTGATTAAATTCTAGCATGGCCTATTTCTGCCCTTATGACCAACCCATAATACGATAGGATCATTCAAATTAATAAATGGGCTCAAATGCACACCCGAATTCCATACAGATTAAATTGGGCCATTTTTATTCACAAAAAATTTGGCCCAATAAAAGCATGATGAAATCTTACAAAAAAAACTAAACAGAATTCTTTCCAATGTCATAACTTAAAGAACAACCATATTTTTACATCAACAATTGTATTCCAAATGCGGACACTCTAAATAGCCATGATCACAACGTGGCACGATGTTTAGAGTTCTCGCTTCCAGGAAATAAAGAGCACCACCAATATAACAAAACCCTGAAGAACAGAAAAGGTGAGGGCCCACAGAAACGCAAACCAGAATATTGGTACCTCAATGCTACCACAAATGACGCTGAAGTTCGAAGCTTTGGCCAGTAATGGGAAAAAGTAGTAGAATTGGGTCAGTAATACCAGCGGTGGTGCCAACACATTAGAGCGTAATGGTGTACTAAGAATCAGAACACCTGTAGAAGCCATTATGAACTGTGTCATCTGACTGATGTCTACAAGGAACTTTCCAAGTGCTTCATTGAATTGGAATGAGACCTTGGGTGTGTTATAACTGGGAGGGGGCACAAGCTCAAACGGGTCATTACTCAAATTCGTCACCAGGTCACAGCTAATTTTAGCCAACAAACCAATCAAGATGTTACGAAGGCTTGGATTTAAATCTGTTAGCTTGCGAACACAATAGCGTAAAAATGGTTCTCAATTCCTTGCCCGACGGCCATGATCCATCATTGCCAGGAAACCATGAAAGGAATTCCCACTCTTGTTTTTAATAGTTCCGAACCACCTCTAATAATGAAGCTGATAACAAAATGGAATGATTGCCTATTTTCTAGTTTAACCTGCGCTTTAACAATGGCTTACTTGTCTAACCAGATAGATGGCATGATGAACTCCAAAAGTGGAAATTCAATTGATGATAATGGTAAGACTGGATCTGCTGTAAAATCTTATAGTGTTGGGTAAACGTTTGCTGGCCCAAACATGACTTAAATTTAAAGATAAACCCATTGAAGATTTGTTGATGTTTGACAGGGCTTATAGTACATTAGGCTTACTGGATTTTGAGCTCTCTCATCATGTGGTTGGAATAAGCCAAGAGGAGGGAGCTTATTTTCCAATATGAAGAGCTTATTTGTTGATGTTTGGGAGGCCTTTTCATTTCTCTAATATTTTCAAATTTAATTTACTCAATAAATTTCACTTTTTCATATTAAATTAATTTAAATTTATTGTATTATATCAATTCATTTTTTTAATCATGTTTCACTTTACATTTAAAATATTTCTTATGATCTCTAAAGTTTTCAAATTTAATTCACTCATTAAATTTCATTTCTTCATTATATTATCTCAATTCATTTTTTTCATGTTTCACTTTATATTTAAAATATTTTTTTATGATTTCTCTGAAGT
Source organism: Neltuma alba (assembly GCF_004799145.2). Classification (NCBI taxonomy): domain Eukaryota; kingdom Viridiplantae; phylum Streptophyta; class Magnoliopsida; order Fabales; family Fabaceae; genus Neltuma; species Neltuma alba. The sequence goes on along the minus strand of NW_021632205.1, from coordinate 1,393 downwards.
TTTAAAATTTAATTCACTCATTAAATTTAACTTCTTCATATTAAATTATTTTAATTTCATTGTATTATGTAAAATCATGTTTTTAATCATGTTTCATTATTTATAAAACTCATATTCATTTTGATAATTTTATAATCAAATTTACTTTTACTCAATCATAATCTAAACAAAATTTTACCAATTTTACTTTGAATAAACCCCCTAGGCCTTTTCATTTCTCTAATATTTTCAAATTTAATTTACTCAATAAATTTCACTTTTTCATATTAAATTAATTTAAATTTATTGTATTATATCAATTCATTTTTTTAATCATGTTTCACTTTATATTTAAAATATTTTCTTATGATCTCTAAAGTTTTCAAATTTAATTCACTCATTAAATTTCATTTCTTCATTATATTATCTCAATTCATTTTTTTCATGTTTCACTTTATATTTAAAATATTTTTTATGATTTCTCTGAAGTTTTAAAATTTAATTCACTCATTAAATTTAACTTCTTCATATTAAATTATTTTAATTTCATTGTATTATGTAAAATCATGTTTTTAATCATGTTTCATTATTTATTAAAACTCATATTCATTTTGATAATTTATAATCAAACTTACTTTTACTCAATCATAATCTAAACAAAATTTTACCAATAAAAAGAAGCAAGCAGTTGCAAGCAGTGGGTCTAAAAACGATGGTGTGGGTCGAAGTGCAAGTGTGGACCGAAGTGCTATAGTTGCAAGCCCAATGGAGGCTTATTTAAAGGTTAAAAATAAATTGGCAAAACAAGGCCCTACACAAGTAAGCTCGGCAAGCAAGATAGTGGTGCCAAAAGTTCCACTCATGTTGATAAAATAATTAGTAATGGACTTCCTCATTTGACTCATAGTGGGCGTTAGATGCTGGGGTCAATTATGTGGATAGGGGTTCAGTCCCAATTGATCCGAATATTACAAATGGTGCATCTATTCCTTTAGATTCGGGTTCAGGTGGACGCACGTCTTTTGTCTTGCATTCTAATCCTTTGACGAAAGATAATGATGTGGTTATGCGTGTTGAAGGTGAAGTCTCGCTTGGGACTTATAATCAGTAGCTTCTTGTTGTTTCTGGTGTTCATCTCTCCTTTATCTTTATGATTATAATGACTTGGAATACTCGAGGTGCGCGGTGGTGACGCCTCTTTTCGACGTCTTTTATCTGATCTTATGGTTCGTAATAATGTCAATATTTTTTGCACTTCTAGACCGAGGCAGGATGGGGAGAAGGCAGGATTAATAGCTCGTAGGCTTGGTTGGCCGAATAAATTTTTGGTGGAGGCTAGAGGTTTAGTGGAGGCATATGGCTCTTTTGGGACATGAATACTGACTTTGTTGTTCTATCTTCAAGCGACCAATTT